>NC_061072.1:6765934-7016364 GCF_021917145.1 Hypomesus transpacificus
AGCTAAGATCTCCATACATGCACACGCTCACACACACACACCTCGTAGGAGCTGAAGCAGATGTTGCCCAGCTGCAGGATGGAGGAGAGAATGGCCCACACGGTGGAGATCTGGTCCGCCGTGGGAGACCGATGGTCTCGAAACACTGGACCAGCAACAGGAAGTCCTGCTTGTCCTGTTTCCCCTTCAGCTCACACGCCCCCCCCCCTGAGAGACCACATATGGAAACCATGCTTCTTTGCTAATATCTTACATTACTTATGTACTCACAGTACATAATGTACTGACAGTACATAAGTGTATACAGTTAGTATATGTGCATGTGCGTGCATGTGTGTGTGTTCCCATGGGTGTGTGTGTGTGTGTGTGTACCTGGTTGAGGTAGCAGTAGGTCTCGGCTCCCTGCAGATAGAGTTCCTGTTTGTCCCAGTCATTCATCCCAGCCAGTAGCTCATAGAAGACATGGTAGTTCCTCTCCTCACTGGCCTGGGGAGATGTAGCCATGACATCAGAACCTGGACCACACAGACCTGGACACGCTGCAGCTGTGCCACATAGACTCTTCTTCACACGCTAGAACACATCTGACTGCCTGACTGGTGTTGGAAATGTCAAAACAAATCATACAATGTTCTCCAAAACCAACAATACCAAACTAAAACTCCATCAAACTAAAACCAAACTCGAACACATTGAAACTAACGTACACAAAAAGTATATTCTTACACTGTTCTGCCCTGGCAACGCATTTGTATGCAGAGGTAGGCAGGTAGCTAAACAATTTCAAACCTCCTGTAATCGCAATGCTTGACTTTTCTTGATGTTTACTTAACAATCCTTGTCGTGAAATGGAATACAATACTATGAATGGAAGTACACATTAGTACACAAACACATTACTGATATGCATACATGAAATGAATTGAATATGACCAGGCCAGTTACATAATTAGTATGTGAAGCTACGGATAAATTCAATAATCCAAACAAAATACAATTTGGCATATTATCAAAGGCACATGAAATTACAGCTTAATGTATGTTTAACAAGAAAACAACTACATGAGTTCAACTTGGCGTCTTGATGTTAACTGTGTCAATGGTAAGTACATGTTGAGTACCAAAATAATCCACTAGATGGAATAATCCACTAGGTGGCAGTGTACATAAAACAACACAATGTAAACAACCTAAAGAAAGTCACGGTTTCAACTCGAAAACAAATATGAAACTATGAAAAGCGAAGGAACACAAACTAACTAAAACAATACTGAAACAAACTAAAAACAATACTCATCAAACTAAAACAATGTTTTAAGACATTGAAAAAAGCAACAATGCAGCCTCACCTGGAAAACAACTCTGGACTTTTCTAGAAGGTACTGGGACAAGGACGTTCCCACGACAACCCCACTGTGGACCAGTCAGAGACAGAAACAGGGAAGACTGAGTGCTGGACTCCAACCATCCTCAGCTCCACACAGGGAAGGACAGAGAGGAGGAGAGGTGAACAACAGAGGAGAGAGGGGGAGAAGGGCTGAGGAAGGAGAGAGAGAGGAGGAGAGAAGGAGAGGACAAGAGAAGAGGGGAGGAGAGAGGGGAGTAGAGAGAGAGAGATAGAGAGAGAGAGAGAGAGAGAGAGAGAGAGAGAGAGAGAGAGAGAGAGAGAGAGAGAGAGAGAGAGAATGGGCAGAAGCAGAAGGATGTGGACTCACTGGAGGATGTGGATGTGGAGGTACTTGCCGAAGCGGCTGGAGTTGTTGTTGAGGATGGTCTTGGCGTTCCCAAAGCTGTCCAGGATGGGCAGAGCGTCCATGGGCTGCCAGAGGAGGGAGGAGGCGGAGGGAGAGATGGAGTAGTGGGGAAGGGAGATAGAGAACACAGGAGGAGTTCATATCATTGAATGTCACTTTGAGCATTGAATCAGATGTAATAATGGATGTCATAATACTATACGGGGACTCTAGCTGTCTCAGGTCATGTGACTCTAGCTGTCTCAGGTCATGTGACACTAGCTGTCTCAGGTCATGTGACTCTAGCGGTCTCAGGTCATGTGACTCTAGCTGACTCAGGTGTGAATCTGTGTCTGTGCTGTGACTCTAGCTGTCTCAGGTCATGTGACTCTAGCTGTCTCAGGTCATGTGACTCTAGCGGACTCAGGTGTGACTCTGTGTCTGTGCTGTGACTCTAGCTGTCTCAGGTCATGTGACTCTAGCTGTCTCAGGTCATGTGACTCTAGCTGACTCAGGTGTGACTCTGTGTCTGTGCTGTGACTCTACCTGTCTCAGGTTGTCGTTCCTGCCCTCGTACATGGAGCTCAGGTAGTGCACCATCAGCTTGGTGGCCTCCGTCTTCCCTGACCCACTCTGCCCACTGCACACACACACACACACACATGAGACGTTTCACATACATAGAACATAGTTATTAACCAGACTTTTCGACCGTCAGACCCTTAAGCCTCCAGCCGTGCACCAGCCCCGTGGGCCCGGGGCTACCAGCCTACCTGATGACGATGCATTGCTCCTGGGTGGAGGACTGGGAGGAGCTGAAGGCAGCATCCACAATTGCATAAACATGTCTGTAAGAGGAACACACACCACACTGTCAATATGTTTGCAACAGGAACACATGTCTACTCACCTCAGATTCTACTGGGTTCAATTGCCCAATTCTCGACTATGTTTTACTGTTTCGTGCGGTATTTTACTATCTGTCCTCTGAGTTCTGTGTTCTACTGTGCCGAACTGTGCTGAACTGTGCTGAACTGTGGCTGAACTGTGTAGTACTGTGTTGTACTGTGTAGTACTGTGTAGTACTGTGTATTACTGTGTAGTACTGTTTATTACTGTGTGGTACTGTGTAGTACTGTGTAGTACTGTGTAGTACTGTGTTGTACTGTGTAGTACTGTGTAGTACTGTGTATTACTGTGTGGTACTGTGTAGTACTGTGTAGTACTGTGTTGTACTGTGTAGCACTGTGTATTACTGTGTAGTACTGTGTAGTACTGTGGTACTACAGTACCCTACTCACGGAGGGTTGCGCTGCTGCCCCTTGGCCTGGTACTGCTGTCTCAGCTCCTCAGTGTAGATGCTCAGTGGCTTGAAGGGGTTCACAGAGAGCAGCATGTTCCCTATGTATGTCTGGGAGAAGGAGGAGGAGCAGGACGAGCAGGAGGAGGAAGAGGAGGAGGAAGGGGAGCGGGAGGGGGAGCGGGAAGGGGAGCGGGAGGGGGAGGGGGAGGGGAGGGGGGGGGGCGAGGGGGAGGAGGAAGGAGCTATTCAACACAGCAAGACACTGAGGTGATATTAGGTTGTTGACATGTTGACAACAGACTCAGTTGTGTTCAGGGGTGTGTGTGTGTGGTGTGGTGTGTGTGTGTCTTACGTATATACAGTCTCGGTGAAATCTCTTCTTCAAGTTTAGTAGCACAGCACTCTCACACACTTCCCTGCAAACAAAGATGGGTGTCAGATATGGTGTGTATGTGTGTGTGAATGTGTGTGTATGTGTGTGTGAATGTGTGGGGGTATGTGTGTGTGAATGTGTGTGTGTGTGTGTGTAGTACTCACACCAGCTGGGACAGATCCTCCACCTCATCCACCTCCACAGCCTGATCACTACCGGGCATCACCACCTGAGAAAAGACACACACACACACACACATACATACAGGACACAAACATACAGGGTACAAACAGGACCCACACACATACAGGACACACACACACACAAATACAGCACAAACACATACACAGACCTTAGTCTGGTCACATCCACAACCAGCAGCCTCCAAACCCAGCCAACACCAGAACCTTCCCTACCTTTCCTCTCCCAGCATCCTGTCGACCCTCTTACAACATAGTCTCAGTGGGACTAGTTAGACTGCTGCTACAGCCCTACCCCTGTCCCCCGGCCAAACTCATGCCCATAACACCAGACTTCCTGATGCAGGTAACCAATACACCTGGATGCAGCCTGTGTCAGCTGATACACTGGACTGCTGGCCTATTCTATTGTACCACTCGTACGCACGCTGCAGATGAATAAACCATCAACTGTGTCTTTGTTGTGTGTTTTACTCAATAAACAGGACGTAGCGTCTCAGTGCTGGGTTGAATGTGTGTCGATCTGCTGAACCACGCTCAATGTCCAGGTACTGATTGGCTACCTGTGTGCTACAGTATCTATACTGAGGAGGCCTGATTGGCTAACGCTCTGCTACAGTATCTATACTGAGGAGGCCTGATTGGCTCCCTGAATGCCAGAGCATCTACTGTATACTGAGGTGAGGATAACCTAGCACTGAAGGGGGGTCACAGTCAACCAAGCAAAGTTAAGCACTGCAACCTAAATGTCATATATAAAAACATAACTGAGTAAGCCATGTGTTATTCATTTAAATTCAAGACTATACAGTAATGTTTGAAAATAAATCATAAAAAGAAGGTTCATTATAGTATAGTAATATAATTAGAATAAAGTGGTTCAGTGCTGAATATGAGGAGGTTTTTATATACCACAGTGTCCTTGGTTAGATATAAACAGAACATTTGGAAATAAATACAAAACAGAAGGTACGAATTGTGAAAACAAAATGGCCGCCAGTACCTGGGTGTGGCAGAGCCGGCTCTCCAGCATGTCCTGTGCGGGGTCCTCGGACTCCCAGGGCCCCCGGCCGTTGTGTGCCGGTACCGTGTGGGCCTGGCCCCAATCCTCGTACACAGTCCACTTAGTCAACTTCTCCACTGTCTGGTGGGGGAGCAGGTTCTCTGCCCGCAGCCAGTCCTGCAGGAACACAGTCAAAATGGAATTGGGTTGATATGGCCGTTAGAGCTGTGTGAGTTAGTTTAGCAGTAAATGTTAGAGCTGTTTGAGTTAGTTTAGCAGTAAATGTTAGAGCTGTGTGAGTTAGTTTAGCAGTAAATGTTAGAGCTGGATGAGTTAGTTTAGCAGTAAATGTTAGAGCTGGATGAGTTAGTTTAGCAGTAAATATTAATTAGAGCTGGATGAATTAGTTTAGCAGTAAATGTTAATTAGAGCTGGATGAATTAGTTTAGCAGTACCTGTTACAGCTGTGTGAGATTGTTTAGTCGTAATTGTTAGAGTTAGTTTAGCAGTAACTATGGGAACTGGATGAGTTAGTTTAGCTGTAACTGAGTCTAATAGCAGTAGCATTTCTTTTAAAACAAGTATCATGTTCTATAAAAATATAGGACTTGAATAGTAAGTCAGATGGCTGAGCGGTGAGGGAGTCGGGCTAGTTATCAGAAGGTTGTTGGATCGATTCCCCGCCGTGCCAAATGACGTTGTGTTCTTGGGCAAGGCACTTCACCCTACTTGCCTCGGGGGGAATGTCCCTGTATTTACTGTAAGTCGCTCTGGATAAGAGCGTCTGCTAAATGACTAAATGTAAATGTAGTAAATATATACATCGGCATATACTGTCTCAAATAAATAACATAGTTCATTGTACTGCTAAACACAAATGCGAGATATGAGATATAATATCATAGTATCCTCCATACCTGGGGGTCTCCGCTCATGCGCGTAGTCCCAGCCCAGTGCACCTCCGGTGGGCCCACAGTGTGCAAGCCCCCCTCCCCCATCAGATGGGCCACCTCCCGGTCCACCTCCTCCTCGTAAAACGACCCCACCCCCCTGGCAGGCTCCACTGGGGCAGGGGGAGTTCCCTCACTGAGGGGCCTGGAGCCCCCGGCCTCCCTCTCTGGTGCTGGCGCGGGCCCTCCCCCAGAGAGGGGCCTGGAGACGGACAGCTTGGCTAGGTTGATCTGGGAGGAGCCCAGCTTGGCCCTGGCTGCCTGGAGGACACTGACGCCATCTTGGCCAGCCAGCGCCGCCTTCCTCTTCTTCTCCTCCGCCGACTCCCCGGCTCCTGGTCCTCCTGACGGGCCGCCGTTGGACCCCCCGGATGGCTCCGCTTCTCCTCCCCCCTCTCCTCCACCACCTCCTCCCCCCTTCTTGATGGACTTGAGGAGGGTGAGGTCCGGTTTGACGGGAAGCACCAGCCGGGCTCCGGGCCTGGGAGGTCTGGGTTCAGAGGTCACCGTGCTCGCCGTGCCATGGCCGGGTCCGGACGGGCCGGAGGCGGAGGGGGTGGCTGGGGGCCCGGCGAGGCTAGGCAGGCCCGCTTTGCCCTTTCCCAGCTTGTTCATCCTGGGCAGCACGATGGCATACTTGGCCCTGTCCTCCACCTCGCTCTCCCCAGCCGGAGGAGGCTCGTTCCCTGCCTCCCCCTGCATCCCCTGGGCCTGGGCGCCCTCCCTCTCCTGGGCTCTCTTCTCCCCCTGGGAGCTGGTCCTCGCCCGGGCTAGGCTGGTCCGGCTCCCTGGCCTTGGATCCGCGCGGGGCCGGAGCAGGCTGCGCTTGGCCCCCGAGGTGTCGTCCTCCTGCTTCAGAACTCGCAGCGACAGCCAATGGGTGAGGCCGATGGCCCTGGTGATGGCGGACATCTTGGTCCTCAGGGTGAGGCCTCCTCCGGGCACCTTCTTGCGGATCCACCCAGACACCCTCCGCAGTGTCGTCGCACTCTTCCTCCTGGCCACCAGGCGCTCCTTGGCCTTGGAGGTCACGGCGGGGTCGACCGGCTCAGGGTCGGCCCCCGCCGGGTCCTCGGCCGACCTGGACAGCATCTTACTGGTCCGATACTTCACGGACGCCATCTTGACCCTCCCTAGAACCAGCCCGATGTTCTGTGTGCGCTTGGCTCCCTCTTCCTTCATGCCCTCCCCCTCTCCTCCTCCTCCTCCTCCATTCTTTTGCTCTTCTTTCACAACTTCCTGTTCCTCTGTGACCTGATTGGTTTTTAGGTTTTTTCCTTTTGCCTTGAGTAGCATCATGCGCGATGGCCCTTTCAGGGTTTTGGTCGAGGTCGAGGCGGCTGCCTCTTCCTCCTCCTCCTCCTCCTCCTTTGGTGGCGGAGCATTCTTCCCCTTCAGGGTTTTGTTGGGTAGCTTGAGGATGGACTTCCTACTCTTCATCGTGCCTTTCTTGCTGAGGGACGGCTCTTTCGGAGACTCGGCCTCGGCCTCGGCCTCGGCCTCGGCCTCTGCCCCGTCTCCGGCCTCGCCCTTGGCCTCGGCGGAACCGGATTTCTTGTCATCTTTTTTTTTCGCCTTGTTGTCCGCTTTCTTGTCCGCCTTCTTCTTGGCCTTCTCCTCTTTCGTCGGCTTCCGTTTCTCCTCCTTGGTGGCCGCCTGTCTTTTCTTGAACATCTTGGATTTCAGCCGTCCCCCCGAGGGACTGGAGACTCTGGGAGTCTGTGAGAGCGCCCGGTCGCCTCGGCCTCTGGACCTCCTCCCTCTCGTTATCTCCTCCTCTCCGCTTCCATCGCTGGAGACGCCCTCGGGCTCCTTCGCTTCCTTCTCGCCCTTTCTCTCTTTCTCCTTTCCTTTCTCTTCCTCCTTTTCGTTCTCTTTCTCCTCCTCCTTGCCCTTTTCTTTCTCCCTCTCCTCCTTTTCCTCCGGCTCCGCGTTCTCTCCCTCCTCCTCCTCTTCTTCTTCGCTGGTGGTGACAGGCTCCTCCTGGGGTTCTCCTCTGGGCTTCACCTCCTCCGAGAGCCCTCCCTCCAGCTCGTCCTGCGTGTCCTGTCCCTCTGTGTCTCTCTCAGAGTGTGACGCCTCGCCCTCCTCCTCCTCCTCACCCTCCTCCTCTTCGCTGCTCCTCCCGCTCCCCTCTGTCTTCACCGGCGCCTGGTTACACACAGGCTCCTCCTCCTTCTCATCTTCACTCTCCTCCTCGTCGCTCTCCTCCACTGAGCTCTCCCCCTCGCTCTCCTCCTCCTCCTCCTCCTCCTCCTCTGTCACCCCACCCCCTGGGCCATTGCCAGGTTTGGCAGCCGGTGCGGTGACCTTCCCTGGCTGTGGCGCGGCTGCCTTCGATCCGCTTGCCGTTGACGTTCTGCCGCTACGTCCGCCGCCCACCTTTGCTGTCAATCCATCGCCTGTTGTCTCTTTCTGAGGTGGCGGCTGTCGGCCATTTTGAACGTTGCCGTTCGCAGGTCTCCTCCTCCCCGTCTCTTCCTGTGGCTCCTTCTTCTCTACAACTTCCTCTTTTTTCCCCTTCCCCTTGACCTCTTCCTTCCTCTTCTTTTCTCCAGAAGGCAGGTCCCCCTTTCCCCCTCTCTTCCCGTTGGTGACGGCAGGAGGGGGTGATATGGGGGGTGGGGGTGACTCAGGGGGTGATTTGGGGGCATTCTTTCTTCCTCTCCTCTGTTGAGGGCTCTCCTCTTTCGGTTTCTTCACCGGCTCAGGCTTCGGTTTGTTGCCCCGGGCTTGGGACTTGACAGGAGACATGACGCCGGTGCCTTCTGCGTGTGTCGGGTCATGAGAACCCCCAACGTGAGCTGAAACGTGTGGACAAAAGCACAAGTTTCATTTCGAGGGTTCATTTCATTTCCTAACAGGTTCATGACCATGAGTTTTTGTTAGCGTAATGTGAGTGTGGAGGTTCATGTCAGTGCGAACGGAAACAGGGAACACCCTCATATTTCTCTTGTCAATACGGCAGTGAATCGAACACGACTTGGCAACCACTTACTACTTAAGGGGATGAGGGCAGACTTGATGGCGACGTGTCTGTCAAGCCCAGCGAGGCCAGGTCCAGGTGTCAGTCATCACCAGGACAGGGTTGCACACCTGTCATCACACACACCCCTGTTCACACACCCCTGACCTCCATGTCTTACCCCGAACCGCCGCACACCTCACAAACTCACATACACAAAACACTGTATCTGAAAAACGTTTGATGTTTCTATTCATCAACCGGTGTTCTTAATCGATCTGCGTTGGCTCAAACTCCCAACTGAAACAATCCCACAAACCGCAACAACGAGGGCTCTAACCGTTCATCGCAACCACACGATGTAAACACCTGCAGGATGGTTCGCCCCCCCTCCCCCCTCCTGTGAGCTCATTCGAGCCAGCCGTCTAAACGGCACAACTGTCTCTGGCTAACTCTATCATCTAAACGTTGTCACGTAGCTATAGTGTGTGTGTGCTCTCTCTCTGCAGGGGTTCAGCAGGGTGATATAGCTTACCTGGCTTCTCAGGTGTGGCCTCGGCATGCTGGGGGTCCGAAAAGTGTCCCTGCTGGTCCTGCAGACCCGGTGTCATTGATCCACACAAACATGCTTAGAGAGATTTGGGGTAGACCCCCTCCCTCCCCACACACCCACTCACAAATAATACAAAGGCCTCCCCCCCACACACACAGAACACCAACCCACAAATATGACAAAGGCCTAAACACAGACACACACACACACACAACCACACACACACATGCATGATGCATTTGAATAATTGAACCTACTTTGGCAGGCCAAACAGTTCAACAGCTATTCATATGGCCAGCTGGTGAATGCTGGATAGGAAATGAGATAGGCAGTGGGGAGTGACTGACAATAGATGTTGATAGATGAGAGAGAAAGAGGGAGGGAGTGGAAGAGAGTTACATCACTCCAGGTCTGTGAGATTCCGTCAGAGTGTTCTGGAATGCTGGTAACAGGTTCTCAATTTTCCATTAAAAAACAAAGCACAACTTTTCGCCAACTTCTTCTGTGCATCAACGTGTCACAGTACAATGTAGTGGTACTCTCTTCAGTCCAGGGGGATTTGAACCTGTGACCTACAGTCAAAGGCCCTAACCACCAAAACACACCCACCCCAGATGGTAACAGAGACGCTAAAACTGATAATTTTCCTTCTCTATATTCTAATACTATACTCTATCTGCTTTTCCAAGTATGAGGGAGGCGTATGCTAGCTAGTGCAACCCCAGCCCCATGTGTCCAGGTAGGTCAGGTTGCAGCTGAGCGATTGTGCCCAGGGTGATTAACAGACAAAGCTTCTCTCCATAATACATGAGTAGAACCGTTGGCTGTGCTTGTATGACAGCTGATATCTACTTTACCCACTTCAGCAAACCAGCACCTCTTTCGCCCGCACACAGCCCCCCCCCCCCCCCCCCCCCCCCCCCCCCCCCCCCCCCCCCCCCCCCTTCTTCCCAGACACTCATGAATACATACATTATTCTCGGGAATGTATAGACTGAACATCTACTCTATGAATAACTACTTTATGAATATTTGAATAATGTACGGTAAAAAATCAATGATCAGTGGTGCATAGGTCTAACAGTATTTTCACTGGAGTCAAGTTAATTTGTAGTTGGTGGTATATATACACATATATCTATGATATTCTTTGTACTTTTTAGTATGAATTTCTGAACAGTTCTATAGCTAAATATTTATTACCTGGATGTCTACTATGCAAAGAAAAAGGAAACGTAAGTAAACGAGAGCATGAATGAAATAAAACACTGACACAGATACTCGTGAAAAAACATTGTAATGTTCCAGCAGGACACAGTGTAGTGTGAAGTTACAAATCAAAAATTAGGGTTCTCATACTTGACATTCACTACAAAAATATATTCTAGGCCGAAGATGCTACAAAATACCCAGCATTTTTGGAAAAATGTACCAAAATATTTCCTTGTAAGATCAGACTGTTGCAGCCAACCCCGGTTAAAATAGACCCACTGTCAGCACAGATTCATATACATATATATTAAACATTTGACTACAATATCTTAAAATTACATTCCTAAATTACAATATTCATAGCTGGCATAAAAAAAAGGCTTAGATACAAACTTTTTTTTCCAAAAAACTCGAGGCCCACAGGAAGTTGTTGCCCTAGAAAGTACAGCATTGTGAACTTCATAACAGGGGAAGAAGTACCTACAGCGGGTTATAACAGGTTATACCAGTTCAATGCATGGACGGTAGAGGCGGGGGTCTGTTGTGACGTGGCGTTCTCGCTGACTACACACATCACCGGTTCTCTACAGAGGACTTAGCGGTTAGCTGGAGGACTCTGGATGTGGATCTGTCTGCTTCTGCATCCAGGTGGAAACCACCGGAAGGCTTCGTAGTCGTTCGCAGAGCTTGCTCTTTCGCCCCTAACAAAGTCTTGTCAGCATTAATAAACAGCTCCTTGGGATAAACCCCGCTGAATGTTTTCAAGGTTTCTGAGGTTTCAGCGAGTCAAATTTAAAATAGCAGGTGCTAATCGCAGGTAGAAATTAAATTACAAAAAATTACAAAAACAAAGAATAAAATCATGATAGTGATACAGGACGATACACGCTGTGGAATGTCCGTGTCATTTAATGGCTTCCGATAAAAAACAACCCCTCTCCTTCTGGTGTTTTGTGGGGTTTGGAGGCAGCTTCCGCTGGTCGCCAGGTAACAGCAGCTGACTTAGGCACAGGTGGTGGTAGTTCCCTCCATAGGCACACCGAGGGACCTCGAACAGCTTCCCCTCACACAGGTCCCACCCACGGCTGGGTCCCCCCAGCCAGCAGGCCTCAGGGCTGGGGGAGTGGCTTTGTGTGAGCAGGAAGGGGGTCTGCAGGGTCAGGGGTCAGTAGTGGTAGTAGTAGCAGTAGTGTGGGCGTGGTGAGGGGGGGGGGGGGGGCATGGCTGGAAGACTCCAACACGCCTCAGGCACGGGGGGTTGGGGGGGAATGCGTTAGTCTGGGAGAGGAGACACGTCAGGTTAGTGTCGATTTACACAGCATTATGTCATCATCATCCATCATCATCATAAGATCAGCTCACCTCCATTGCTCAGCAACTTCTCTCCAGACAGAGAGCTCTTCACATTGTTCTCCAAAAACGTCCTGTGGGACACGCACACACGGACAGACACAAACAGGCATTAACATCACCATGGCGCCCGTCTTCAGTGACAAGGCGAGGGTGAGGTCAGGTGATGGTCTACTCACGTGTGGTCTCCTTCTAGAGACTTCTGGATCTCCTGGAGCACACCTGCCCAGGAAAACACGCCGTCAACATTCTGACACCACAACAACAACAACACAACACAACCCAGGCTCTCCAGAAAAACAACACTGGTACTACAACACTACAGACTGAATACACTACACACAAAACTGAAATTAATCTGCATAATACAAACAGTCCCCTTCAGGAATCCATCAACTAGAAGTGTGATCTTATCGGATCAATAAAACAAATCAAAAACAATAATCCATAATCACAGCACTCTGCCATGTCAGGGTTAAGATGGGAAGTGGTGACATGTGCGATGACATCACGGGGGATGTAGAGACCTCGGCTGATGTGACTCCGCCCATGCCGGGTGTGACTCCGCCCCTCCTGGACCCGTCTGTTTGACCAGGTCAGGAGCCGTGGCAACAGACAAAGCCAGCGAACTTACAGAGCTTTGCAGCGGCCGTGAGTGTTGGTAGTCAGGGGATGAGTGGTGATGACAGTTCATACGAGTCAGCACATTTCACACAATCTAAATGTTACTGTCTCTTATCTGTGGTTAAGGTTAAGGACTACAGGGTTAGGTCTAAAAAGGTGAAGATTAGGTCTATAGGTGAATATGGGTTTAAATGCTGTTAGGGTAGATCTATAGGTTAAGGTTAGGTCTACAGGTGAAGGTTAGGTCTACGTTAAGGTTAGGTCTACAGATGAAGGTTAGGGTTCGGTCTGCAGGTTAAGGTTTGGTCTACAGATGAAGGTTAGGGTTAGGTCTACAGGTGAGGGTTAAGGCTAGGTCTACAGGTTAGGGTTAAGGTTTGTTCTACAGATTAGGGTTTGTTCTACAGATTAGGGTTAGGTCTACAGATTAGGGTTAGGTCTACAGGTTAGGGTTAGGTCTACAGATTAGGGTTAGGTCTACAGATTAGGGTTAGGTCTACAGATTAGGGTTAGGTCTACAGATTAGGGTTAGGTCTACAGATTAGGGTTAGGTCTACAGATTAGGGTTAGGTCTACAGATTAGGGTTAGGTCTACAGGGTTAGGGTTTGTTCTATATGGAGTACTCACTCTCGTCATTCAGCAAAGCATGCTCCATAATACGCCTAGCAGCACTCTCTGGAAGACACGGGCAGCAAGCAGTCAGCTTGACAACACTACTCACACACACACACACACTGCCCGCAAACACTGTGCCTGCGTGTGTGTGTGGAGACAGGCAGGTTGGCAGTACATTGACACAAGCAGACCGTTATAACACCTAACAGAGAGCTCCATGAGTATGTGTAGACCTGGCGTGTGTGTGCGTTTGAGATATGAGCGAGCGATGCTTCCGTGAACACCTTCACATGAGTTCATATGCTCAGTTAGGCATTAACATGCACGTGTGTTAAGGTACTGTATGTTGGGTTAGGGTTTTTGTGTTTAACCAGGTCAGACTGTTGAGGTGAAAACGGGAGATCTGGCCAGAAGCCAAACAGAGAAACAGCAGAACGTTCTCATTTAAAGCAGTGCGCACAAGCACAGGCAAAACACACACACACACACACTCTTTACCTGGATCATCACTGTTCCTCCTGGAGTTTCTGTAATGACAAGAAGTCGAACAAAGAACCAGTGTTTAAACACCCACGTAAGTTTGCATGTTTGTGTGTGTGTGTGTGTGTGTGTGTGGCGGGGGCGGGGCGGGTGTGTATGCGTACCTGTGCTCGGCGGACGCCCCGTCGGGCTGCACGCGGGGCTGGGGCGGCGAGGAGGAGGAGGAGGAGGAGGAAGGCAGCTCCACCAGAGAGCGAGGCTCCACCACGCAGCGAGCCGACAGGGAGAAGCGCTCAAACTCGGACGGAGAGATGAGATAGAACCCTGGAGGAGAGACCAGTTGGAGAGGAGGGTTGGAGTGAGCGTGTGTGTCAGTGTGTGCGTGAATGAGGGTGTGTGTGTGTGTGTGTGTGCGTGCGTGCGTGCGTCTCACCCTGGCCGTGCTTGGTGAACACGCAGGAGGCGATGCCACTGACGTCTTCTCGGCGGACGCAGGGGTAGCGCACCTGCACCTTCAGGCCCGGCAGCGACACCACCTGCAGGTCCCCCTGGTTGGTCAGGACCACCAGGCCGCTCTCGCCGTAGTCCTCCGATTGGCTGCTGACAAACCAGGCCACGCCCACGCGCCGCACCCGCGAGCCGTCGGTGGCGGTGAGTTTCAGCTTCATCTTGGCGCTCACCTTTGGCAAGCTGAAAACCTACACACACACACACACACACACACACAGTCATCCACATGAAAATAACCTTCATTAAAGTGTCATATGCAAAAGGCGCAGTGTGGCATGTGTTAGTTTGTGTATGTACAGTATGTGTGTCTGTTCTATCTGTGCAGTACATGTGTGTAAGTGCATCTGTGTGTGTGTGTGTGTGTATAAATAGATCTGTTTGTGTGTGTGTGTCTGTATATATCAAAGTGTATGTGTGTGTGTGTATCCACCTTGAACTGCTCCTCAGACACGACGAGCAGGTGGTGTGTGCCCTGCATGTCGGGCGAGCGGGCCAGGTCGTGGGCCACCTCCAGGGGCTCGGGGAGGGGGCTGCCCCGGCCGTCCAGCACGGCCAGACCCACCACCGGGGCCCGGTGCATCAGCTGGATCTCCTTAGCTGGGGGGACGGGGGATGGAGAGAGATAAGAGTGTGTGAGAGAGAGAGAGAGTGTGAGTGAGTGAGAGAAGGTGTGCGTGTGTGCGAGTGAGTGTGAAAAAGACTGTGTGCGTGAGTGAATGTGTGTGTCTCACCAGGATGTGCCGTGACGGGGTCCTCTGTTCTGCGCTCCGTAGGCGGGAGGCGGAGCATGTAGGCAAATACAGAGCCGCCATTGGTCCCTGCCCACAGAGAGGGCGTGCTGTGGGAGCCTACAGGGGAGGAGTCAACACAGTGAGAGAGTGAGTGTTAGCGAGAGAGGAGAGGGGAGAGTGTTAGTGAGAGAGAGTGTTAGCGAGAGAGAGAGAGAGAGAGAGAGAGAGAGAGAGAGTGTTAGCGAGAGAGAGAGAGAGAGTGTTAGCGAGAGAGAGAGAGAGAGAGAGAGAGAGTGTTAGCGAGAGAGAGAGAGAGAGAGAGAGAGAGACACTCACTGTCGGAGAGGAAGGTGTCGGCAAAGTAGAGCGTGCGGACGAGGCCGGTGAAGGAGTCATCGGAGGAGCGGGCTTCGATCTTCCTCTGGACGGGAGCCAGCTCCATCTCAGCCAGCTCCGCCTCCAGGCGAGCGTTAGCCTCCTGCACCTGGGGGCAGAGAAGAAGAACAAGAGGAGGAGTCAACATCGCAATGATTTTCTTGGCACGGTACGTGCTTGCTAGTGTGTGTGTGTGTGTGTAGGAGTGTGTGTGTGTGTGTGAGTGTGAGAGAGAGACCTTGGAGGCATGGTTGACGTGGTGCTTGCGCAGGGACACCCTGCTCCTCCTGATCCTCCTGAAGGACTGGCGCAGGGACTTCTTGATGCTCTTCACCCGGGACAGAGGGCCCTCCATGGCCAGCTGGTCACTGGGGTTCAGGGTGCACCTGAAGGACCACACACACACACACACACACACATGCTTAGACACACACGCGCTTAGATACGTTCATATTCACACAGCAGGGAGCAGGACATGCACACACACACACACACACCCCTACCTGACCAGGACGATGTTCCTCTGCTGGTAGTCATGGAGGCCGAAGCCGTGGCTGGTGCCGAAGGCCAGCAGCCTCCAGTCAGAGTGCAGGGTGAGGGCCGTGACCACGGCCGGGGGCTGGCACTGCACCAGGCAGCAGGGCTGGAACCCTGCCGGGAACAGGACGGGCTCCTCCTTCACGTCCAGACGGGTGTGGCCCTGGGGGGGGGGGGTGGGGGGTGGGAGACATGTCCTTTGAAAGAATCCACAAGCTCTTCCTGTGATTATGACCTGAATCATCAGTGATCGTAAGACTACAGCACAGTCCAGTATATGTAGTCCAGTCCAGTATATGTAATCCAGTCCAGTATATACAGTCCAGTCCAGTATATGTAGTCCAGTCCAGTATATGTAATCCAGTCCAGTATATACAGTCCAGTCCAGTATATGTAGTCCAGTCCAGTATATACAGTCCAGTCCAGTATATACAGTCCAGTACAGTATATATACAGTCCAGTCCAGTATATACAGTCCAGTCCAGTATATATAGTCCAGTCCAGTATATAAAGTCCAGTCCAGTATATGTAGTCCAGTCCAGTATATGTAGTCCAGTCCAGTATATGTAGTCCAGTCCAGAATATACAGTCCAGTCCAGTATATATATAGTCCAGTCCAGTATATACAGTCCAGTCCAGTATATACAGTCCAGTCCAGTATATATATAGTCCAGTCCAGTATATATACAGGGTAGTCCAGTCCAGTATACAGGGCGTACCTTCCAGCGGAATCCTTCCTGCCCCTGCAGCAGGTCAGCTACCTTCGCTTCCACAGTCTGTTCTGCCTCCTCGTCGTTCAGCTCCAACACCAGGATCTGGAAGGGGGGAGGAGGGGGGGGGGGGGGGAAATACGAGGGAGGGGGGGGGGTGGAGAGAGAGATGGGGAGAGGCAGGCGGAGAAGGGGGTAGGAGGAAATGTAAGTGGAGGCAGCGATGACATTAGACACTTTGGATTCATACAAAATCCTACAATAACAGAATACTGCTATTGCAGTACTATATTGAGTGGGTGTTTGGGGGGGAGGGGACTGTCATTGTACGGCAGTACAGGTCACTAGCCACCAGGGGGAGCAGTGCCATCTGGTCTGCAAGCGTCTGGTCTCATGTGTGACAGGTCGGGCGTGTGGGTCTCTCCAAATAGGACAAAGGTGTCTGGTCTCTCCTACTACAGGACAGGCGTGGGGTCTCTCCTATGTTGACCGGTGAAGGGCGTAGGTCTCTCCTACAGGGCAGGTGAGGCGTGTGGATGTCTCACCTGTCCGGCGGTGCCGGCGACGGCCAGGTATCCACTGTACTTGCAGAGGTGGATCTTCTGGATGCCCAGGCGGGGGTCGTCGCTGTAGGGGTCGAAACAGCCCACCTGCAGAGAGACAGCAGCAGGTCAGAGGTCGCGACCCTCACCCCCTCCTGGTCTAGGAAGGAAGGAAGGAAGGAGAGAGGCAGGGAGAAAACATGGCGGGAGGGCGGGAGAGAGAGGGGGTGCGTGTGTGGGGACGATGTGTTGTATGTGTGGGCCCCCGTTGAAAGACACACACCCCAAACTCTCCTCACACACACGCACGCACACACACACCTTCCTGAAGGGGGGCCACTCTCCCTCGGAGCCTTGGTTCATGTTGTCGTTGGGGTCGGCGTCGGTGTGGAACACCCCTGCTGTGCTCAGCTTGTACATGGGGTACAGACACACGCCCGACGCGTCCCAGAAACGAACCGTCCCGTCCTCGTGTCTGCGCACACACACACACAGGTAGAGACGATTAAAGATGGTGTTTGTGTGGGGTTTTGGAGGTGTGCGTATAGTGTATGTCTGAGGGTGGCGTGTGATGTGGGGCGGTGAGTGTACTGACCCAGTGAGCAGCAGGTCTCTCTGGGGAGAGTCCGGAGCCAGGTTCTGCCCTCCCGTGATTGGCCACGGCTGGGAGGAGAGAGAGACAGACAGAGAGAGAGAAGGACGATTATCGAGAAGAATCATCCGCTCTCTCTGGTCGGGCTCTCCAGTGAGCGGGCCCCCGCTTGATCCGGGGGCAGCACTCACTGGGCGTGCCGTGGCTGTGTGCACACCCAAGTTTTAAAGTCGTGTGTGTGTGTGTGTGTGGAGATCCACCTTCTGGGAGTAGTGAGTGTTCTGCAGCTGGCCGGCAGCCTGCAGCCTCTCCCACAGCTTGAGGGGGATGGCGGAGGCGTGGTGGGAGCAGGTGATGGCCGAGCAGTGGAGGGGCACCAGGTACGGGGTCTGGATCACCGGCCAGCCCTCCGTCTGGAGGTCCACCACCACCAGCTCCTCCTCCACCAGCACCACCAGCGCACTGGGGTCACCTGGGGGGAGGCGGGGAGGGGGCGAGGGGGCCGACGTGTGAAGGGCGGAGAAGGACAAAGAGAGGAAGGAGAAGAGAACATAAATAGGGGAAGGGGAAGTGTGTGTGTGTCCGTGTGTGTGTTTGTGTGCGTGTCCCTGTGTGTGTGTGAGTGTGTCCCTGTGTTTGTGTGCGTGTGTGTGTCCCTGTGTGTGTGTGTCCCTGTGTGTGTGTGTGTGTGTCGCTCACCGGTGTGCCGGGGCCCGTCTCGGATGACAAAGTAGTCGATGATCCTGGAAGTGAAGTCCAGCGCCACGTGGGTCTTGTTGTGGATCACACTGATGCAGTGTCTGTCGCCGTAGCTGGCCCGGGGCATGCCTCCGCTGAACAGTAGGAAGGGAGGCCTGCGCGCACACACACACACGCGCACACACACACACAAAGCAAACAGGACATACACACAGAGAGACCCAGGTAAACACCCTGTGACAAACTGTATTTGCAGAGTGATTCATGTATACTGGAATGGGGAATGTTGGTTAAACATTACAGCAGTGGGGCAGAGAGACGCCCCTGGTACGAAACTGAGACCGGAGAATGTACAAGATGGAGAAGGATGAAAGAAAGAGATTCCGAGTGAGATAAAGTGAAAGAGAGATGCAAAGAGACAAAACCAGTGAGAGACAGAGAGAGATTGAGAGCTTACCCTTGTTCTGTGGGTAGCTGGATGATCTTAGAGATAGCCTTACAGGGGAAGTGACCTGAAGGGGAACCAAGCAAAGATTCAGTTACCTCACTGAGATCACTCTCTCTCTCTCACTCACACACACACACACACACACACACACACTCACCATAGGGAGTGTCTGACTTGTCCTCCTCCTCCTCGGTGTCCTCCCCACCCACCGTCCACCGACAGTAGCTGCCGTCGCTATGGGAACTCAGGACATGGCCGCCGTCCTCGGTCCACCACACGCTCTCCAGTTGCTGTGGGGGGGAGAAAACAGGACCTCAGGTCCGATCCCCTCAGTCCAAACCTAACCCTAACCTGTCCAGACCAGATCCTACCCCGTCCGGACCAGATCCTAACCCGTCCAGACCAGATCCTACCCCGTCCGGACCAGATCCTACCCCGTCCAGACCAGATCCTACCCCGTCCGGACCAGATTCTACCCCGTCCGGACCAGATCCTAACCCGTCCAGACCAGATCCTACCCCGTCCGGACCAGATCCTACCCCGTCCGGACCAGATCCTAACCCGTCCAGACCAGATCGTAACTTGTCCAGACCAGATCCTACCCTGCCCAGACCAGATCCTAACCCGTCCGGACCAGATCCTAACCCGTCCGGACCAGATCCTAACCCGTCCAAACCAGATCCTAACCCGTCCGGACGACGCCCCGGTAGGTTCCCCCCCTGCAGGTCTTCCCCCTGCAGGTCCTCACCTGCGTGGCGGGGATGTGCTGCACGGCACACTGCTTCTCCAGGTCCCACACCACCATGAGGCCTCGCCCGTAGCCCAGGAGCACCTGCTGGGGGTTCAGGGGGTTCTCCTGCAGAGACTCCACGTGCTCCAGGCTTCTGCGGCCCACGTAGTCTTCTGGTACACTGGTGAGGGGGGGGGAGGGTGAGGTATTCTTTATTTTTGTTGACGTGTTTACAGTAGCTTTATTTGTGCATGTGTGTTACCTTGCCAGTAGGTGTGTGTGTGTGTACAGGTGTTTACCACTGTGTGTGTGTGTGTGTGTATTTAGAGTTGTACGTGTGTGTATGAGTTTGTACCTGTAAGTGAGTGAGTGCGCGTGCGTGTGAGAGAGTCCTACCTGGAGGTGACGTTCTCCAGGCTGATGTTCCTCTCCTCCAGCTCCCTGAAGCCAGGCACCTCCACCACAAACACGTGGCCCCCCTCCGTCCCCAGCAGCAGCAGCTCCCCGGAGGAGTGGGCCAGCACCGCCGTCACCCTCGTCACACTGGGGGGGGCTCTGGGGAGGGGGGGGAGAGACAGACACAGGAGAGAGAGAGAGACACAGGAGAGAGAGAGAGAGAGAGAGAGACAGACACAGGAGAGAGAGACACAGGAGAGAGAGAGAGACACAGGAGAGAGAGAGAGACACAGGAGAGAGAGAGAGAGAGAGAGACACACACGAGAGAGAGAGAGAGACACAGGAGAGAGAGAGAGACACACAGGAGAGAGAGAGAGACACAGGAGAGAGAGAGAGACACACAGGAGAGAGAGAGAGAGACAGGAGAGAGAGAGAGAGAGAGAGAGACAGACACAGGAGAGAGACACAGGAGAGAGAGAGAGACACAGGAGAGAGAGAGAGAGAGAGAGAGAGAGAGAGAGACAGGAGAGAGAGAGACACAGGAGAGAGAGAGAGAGAGACAGACACAGGAGAGAGAGAGAGACACAGGAGAGAGAGAGACACAGGAGAGAGAGAGAGACACAGGAGAGAGAGAGAGACACAGGAGAGAGAGAGAGACACAGGAGAGAGAGAGACACAGGAGAGAGAGAGAGACACAGGAGAGAGAGAGAGAGAGACAGGAGAGAGAGAGACAGACACAGGAGAGAGAGAGAGACACAGGAGAGAGAGAGAGACAGACACAGGAGAGAGAGAGAGCGAGACCAAAAAAAAAACAGACACAGGAGAGAGACACAGGAGAGAGAGAGAGACACAGGAGAGAGAGAGAGAGAGAGAGACAGGAGAGAGAGAGACACAGGAGAGAGAGAGAGAGAGACAGACACAGGAGAGAGAGAGAGACACAGGAGAGAGAGAGACACAGGAGAGAGAGAGAGACACAGGAGAGAGAGAGAGACACAGGAGAGAGAGAGAGACACAGGAGAGAGAGAGACACAGGAGAGAGAGAGACAGACACAGGAGAGAGAGAGAGAGAGAGACAGGAGAGAGAGAGACAGACACAGGAGAGAGAGAGAGAGACACAGGAGAGAGAGAGAGACAGACACAGGAGAGAGAGAGAGCGAGACCAAAAAAAATACTTACAAGTTGTTTTGGTGGAAGGTCCAGTGTGCGTCTGTGTCATGTCTGTGTGTGTCCGTGTGCGAGTCTCACCCCGGTGGTCCTGTGAGTGTGAAGCGTCCGATCTCCAGCAGCTCAGACACGCCATGATGAGCCCTCAGCGTCCACATGTGGAGACTGTTGTCATCGAGCAGCGTCACCAGTTCCACCTGCACAGCAGAAGCACCAAAACCCCACCAAGGAACATGACGACACAAGATCAAATCCAAAGGGTTTGTGGGTGTTTAGTCTCTCTAATGTGTAAAGATGTGTGTGTAAAGATGTGTGTGTGTGTGTGTGTGTGCGCGTGTCCCTCTGTAGTATATGGTGTGTGCATGCTTGTCCACTTACCTGGTGTGGCAGGAAGTGCACCTGTGTTACTGTGGCGTTCTCGTCGTGCAGACCCATGAACTCTACACCTGGAGCCCCATACCTGCACACTGGTCAAGGAATACTCATAGACGACATAGATATACACAACATAGATACACGCTACATACCTGGACACTGGTCAAGGAATAATGATACACACACACACACAATTTCATACCTGACCATGGGTGAAAGACTACCACTACGACTACAGCAACACACTACACACACACCACAACAATAATTGCCGTGACCTTCTAAACAATTGTGCAGTCTGCCAAGAGACAGATCCTGACAAGAATGGGGCAGTGTGCTGTAGCTGTGGGTCAGTCTGGGGATGAGCCCTCACTCTTCAACTGTCCTGATGTGTGTTATTACAGCTGGGACAATCCCACGCATTGTATGAATGAGAGACAACATTATCCCACACATCGTATGAATGAGAGACAACATTATCACTGTGCAGGCGTGTGTGAGAGAATGAGAGGAGGGTACCGACTGGCTCCAGGACACAGTCAATGAGCTGGATTGTGTTTCAAACCTAGGCAGAGATCTCTCTCTCTCTCCCTTCACACAGTCTCCTACACCCACTGTTCCAGGTAAGCGTGGGTTTAATAACTGTGCGTTTTCCTTGAGCCACACACACACACACACACCCTCCACTCTCTCACACACACACACTCTCTCTCTCTCTCTAGCACACACACACACACAGAGGAGGAGGATACAGCTTGATGGCTCCAGAGCGTGTTCCTATGGCCAGCAGCTGCAGGGAGGGGCTGAAGCCCAGAGCGCTGGGCTGGTGAGGGAAGCCATGCTCCACCGTCTGGGGGAGAGAGAGGTGGGGGAGAGACAGAACAAGAATGAGAGAGAGAGGGCACCTTGTTGAAGTGAGAGAGAGAGAGAGAGCAGCTACCTTGTTGAAGTGGTAGAGAGAGAGAGAGAGATTAGCTACCTTGTTGAAGTGGTAGAGAGAGAGAGCAGCTACCTTGTTGAAGTGGTAGAGAGAGAGCAGCTACCTTGTTGAAGTGGTAGAGAGAGAGAGCAGCTACCTTGTTGAAGTGGTAGAGAGAGAGAGCAGCTACCTTGTTGAAGTGGTAGAGAGAGAGAGCAGCTACCTTGTTGAAGTGGTAGAGAGAGAGAGCAGCTACCTTGTTGAAGTGGTAGAGAGAGAGCAGCTACCTTGTTGAAGTGGTAGAGAGAGAGAGCAGCTACCTTGTTGAAGTGGTAGAGAGAGAGCAGCTACCTTGTTGAAGTGGTAGAGAGAGAGAGCAGCTACCTTGTTGAAGTGGTAGAGAGAGAGCAGCTACCTTGTTGAAGTGGTAGAGAGAGAGAGCAGCTACCTTGTTGAAGTGGTAGAGAGAGAGCAGCTACCTTGTTGAAGTGGTAGAGAGAGAGAGCAGCTACCTTGTTGAAGTGGTAGAGAGAGAGCAGCTACCTTGTTGAAGTGGTAGAGAGAGAGAGCAGCTACCTTGTTGAAGTGGTAGAGAGAGAGAGCAGCTACCTTGTTGAAGTGGTAGAGCTCTTGTTTGAGGCGTTCTCTCTGGGTCTCGTGGCCATGTCTCCTGAACCTCTTCATCCTCTACTCCAGACAACTCTCTCTCTGCTGCCCACACACCCTGGGAGAGAGAGAGAGGCAGAAAGAGAGAAAGAGAGAGAGAGAGAGAGAGAGAGAGAGAGAGAGAGAGAGAGAGAGAGAGAGAGAGAGAGAGAGAGAGAGAAAGAAAGAGAGAGGGGGGACAGACACAAAGAAGAGTCAATCCAGTTGAAAGAGAAGAGCCTCTTGCAGCCCCTACGTGAGCACTGCAGGGAGGAGGAGACACTGTGCGCCTGGAGACCCCGAGCTCTCCAAACAGCAACGAGGAAGTCACCATCCAATCAGAAATGAACAGGTGGAAAACAGGGACCTAGTGGAATCTACGCTGATGTGGACTGTCAGTGTGTGTGTGTCATCTCTGTGTCATTTTAGTCACATGCACACACAGACGCGCGAGCGAGCACACACACACACATTTCCTGATCTCAGAGTAGGCAGCGTTCTGCTTAGAGAGGGCAGAGGGTCAGAGACCTAAATAAAGAGACCATTGTTCTATCACACTCTCTCATGCACGCACGCGCACACGCACAGCTGATGAAACCACCTGTTGCAGAGAACTTGTTTCTAAAAGGAGGCCACTTCAGAGAAAAGAAGGGAAAGATAAGGGGGAAGGGATGAGAGATGAGAGGAGGGAGGTGGAGGATGAGAGAAAAGACACCTTTGACACCTTTCCTTGCCGACGTGACCGACAAAACCCTGTGGTTCTCTCGACGGACCCGACATCCCACCACAGACTTCCTCACCCCCGCCCCCGCATCCCACCCCAGCCCCAGGCTCTCAGCCTCTAAAGGTAGGCCCCCTGCCTAACCCTGGCCCCCAGCCTCATCCACCCCTAAATTCCAGCCTCGTCTCATTGAGCAACACCCAAAAATGCCAGCAGACAATCCCAGCCCCTCAAAACCAGAAAACCCCAATTACTCGCTGGAGGAAACTCCCAAAGCGCAGAGCTTTAGAACTCATAGGCTTCACCCGTGATGGGAAGAGCACAGCTTCCTTTGACTGCAGGTTCAAATCCCCCCCGTACGGTCCCTTTGGATAAAAGCAACTGGTGTTCTGAACACATGATTATTAGGCTGTAGAAGACACGTTCTCTCTGGGAACTTGTCTTTCTATTTGGGAAGTGCAAACACAGGGTTTGTGCCGGTTACAGGTGCCGATATGGGGAAATCGGTCACGCCCTCTGTGACACCACGTCTAGATGACTATACCCGATTATTTGAACTATTAATATTTGAGGTGTGTGTGGGGGGGGGGGGGGGGGGGGGGGGAGTTGGCAAGCCTGGAGGGTTTATTAGACATGACACAAAGCTTGCAGCGTGTGAGGCGTGATTCATAACATTCCGTCTGATCCGACTCACACAGCCCGGCCGGCTGAGGAGACGGGAGAGGGCCTTCTGTCAGGCTGGTGTGAGTCGTGTGTGAGTCACTGGCCGGGCTCACACGCCGTTGCCTCCACTCCGGCGGGCGGGCTTCCTCACCTGAGGAGAGCTTCTGCCGCCGGCTTTGGGAGAGGCTCCCTAGACGGCAGCACCCTGACACGGCTCGCTGCGTCCCCTCGTTTGGCGCGTTCGCCTCAGGTCAAGTCGTGGTTACAAATGTTGCCCGGGGAACGGCGGACGTTGCCAACGTCCACACTCTCAGGATAAGAGTATTAACACACACACACAAATATCACACGCACACCGCGCTCGTAAGTGCCGTTATATCTCTCTCACGCGCACACAATGAGGGGGAAATGAGTTCATCAAACGAAAACATTGAGGTCGTTTCCTCATCCGTGCGTCCTGCCCCGCCAGTATTGTGTTCGTCTGGGTCGACGCCTGGCCACGCGTGCTGAAACGCCCCTGCTTTCCTCCTCGTTCACGCTGGACTCTCGCACTGCGCGGCACACAGCTCGGCACACAGCTCGGCCAGCCGGACCCCCTTATTGAGCGGAGCCTCCGTGTTCCTGAAAGCCCCAGCTGGGCAGGTACAGCTGGAGGACGCCACAGAGAGCTGTCCACTCTGACCGCACGGTCAGACTCCTACAGTATACCTCCCTGCTACTACCTACTGACACACACACACACACACACACACACAGTAGACCTTGGATTTGAGGCTAATATGCTACAGACCCCCACCCCCCCACACCGTACCCTCTCAACAAAATCATCAAAACTCATTTTAAAGTACTGAGTGAAGGCGGGCTGGTGTTCTCACGGTGAATTGCAGGACAGTTCGTGACGGGTCTGGTACTGTCAATGATTACACAAGCAAGGCTGCAGTCAGTCAGTTTTGGTGGGAAATCATGCGGAATATACTGTATGTTGCACGCACGCACGCACACACTTTCTCCTTTCTGCCCAAGTCAATTCCATGTCTGTGCCAACTTTCATGGCGAATAAAAAACCTTTCTGATTCAACCGCATTAGCCTTCACAGGCAGAGCCACATGGTAAACATTCTAGAAACTTCCCAAACTGCCGAGGTGTTTTCTAAACAACCTGCGCACCGACAGGACCAGGCAGGCCGGCTGATGTTATTCTGAAGAAGCCCAAGACACGGACGACTTCTGCTCAACAACAAACAGAACAGTATCCCGGGAACTCCAGTTGAAAATGTAGAAATGACCTTGAAGGATGAACACGCAAGCACACATGGACCGACTCATGTACACGCACACACTATTTGATCAGTTGTGAGATCATTTATGTACCAAAGTAGTACTCGCTAGCTAGAGCCATTATATTCACCTGTAATATCAACAAGCACAAGAGTTGAACACACAAACACACACAAACCAAACATAAATAATGTGCCGTGTGTTCATTCAGCCAACAATTCGATCAAAAGCAAGGGGCTCGCTCATTCTCGCCGTAAAGCATTACTGAATTGAATTTAGTGTCCGGAGAGGGGACATCGGATCTGCATTCAAACGCTCTACCACCGAGCGCCACCCGTCATCCCCCACAGGAACCGAAACCACCAGAAGTGGTTGTGAATGCGGCGAAAACCGACCCCGTGTCGAAATCCGCGGGAGTCGTGGGAGTTTTGTGACGTCACCAGAATTCCCGGCATTCCATCGCCGCACATCTTCAGGAGGTGAGTGAGGTGCCACGGACGAGTCCGGACAGGCAGCCTTCTGGATCGCACATACACACGGACACACACACACACACACTCTCCTCCCTCGGCGACAGCCAAACAACCACGCCAGCGTACTACGGCAGACAGACTGGCCGGGAAATGCCTGGCATCTCAAACATGCTACTTATGTCCTAAGCTTATGCAATCACTCAGTGTCGCAGCAGGCGCTTGAAGAAAACAGAAGGAGAAAAAAAAACGAATGAACTAAAAAGCATGATGGGAGTCGTGCTTATAAGCACCTCCCCTGTAAACGGGCTGATGAGTCAAAACAAACGGCGTGTTCCAGTGGAGGAGTGCAGTGTTGAGAGCTGGTGCTACACACACACACACACACACACACACGCACACACAACCGGCTAAGTGACTACAGAAAGCAACCAAGAGCCAAAGACCGCCAAGGTGTTTGCCAGCGTGGCTTGTGATTATGACAACACTCATGAGTAAGGGTGTGGCAAGACACACCCTCTCTCTCTTTCTCTCTTGCCCTCCATCTCTCCCTCCCTCCCTCCCTCCCTCCCTCCCTGTTGTCTTCCTTCTCTAATTTCATGCAGGTAGGTTACAGTTAGTCGTCGACTTCCTGTATCCATGTAAAGGACATCCTCAAGGTCCCCTGTTAGTCTTTCAATGACAGCATGTTTAAAGACAGCAGACCCCCATCCCACTGAATCACTGACTTCTGTCCAAACGTTCCTAAATCAAGGAAATAAGCCCTCGGTTGAGATGTTCCGGAAATCAAAACATTATTCGTAGAGCCCTTTTTCAAACTATTTCACGGACAGCTTCACAGACGCCCAAAAGATCGGCACCTATGTCCAACTGAAACCTCTCCGAAACAGAAGAGAAAATAGCCCTCACCAAGATCCGATGTTATCGCTGACAGTAAACAAACCGTTTACAGTAAACAAACCGTTTACAGTAAACAAACCGTCAGAGGATGCTATCGACCGGGCGATGCAGGCCATCAGGGCAGGCTGTCCGGCATCCTGACCCTGACGGTATAGCTCGAGGCTAGGGGCATGTGACTGAACACCACAAGGTCCCAGGTTCAAATCTCCCCTGGACTGTAAGTCGCTTTGGATGAAACGGTCAGCGAAATAAATGTGAAAAGGGTTGTAAACCTTTTCATAGGGAGTCAGATGGCTGAGCGGTGAGGGAGTCGGGCTAGTAATCAGAAGGTTGCCGGATCGATTCCCCGCCGTGCAAAATGACATTGCCATATGACATTGTGTCCACTTTACCCTACTTGCTTCGGGGGGGAATGTCCCTGTACTTACTGTAAGTCGCTCTGGATAAGAGTGTCTGCTAAATGACTAAATGTAAACAAATGCAGCGAGTGAGAAGGGGAAGTACTGCAGCATTCTCTGGGGCTATTCTCAGTGATGGTGACGATGACTCCTGTCAAACTCACATCGAAATCCCCTTCTGGTGCACGACATCCCGATGAGGAAGGAAACTGGCACAGGTGTAGCTCCGTGGTTAGAGCTTACGCCGGGAAAGCGAGAGGTCGCCGATTCAAATCCCCCCCTCTGTACGTTGTGGATTAACGGTTCTGCCACATGAACACATTAGTATTATTATAGACGGTAGTGGGGCGGGGGTTCAAGAGTCTGAACGTAGCACAGCAGGAGGCCAACACAGCGGATTGAGATGCACCCCCAATGCTGTGGCTCTCTGCCGCCTCCCTCCAACAGCAGGACGGAGATCTTGTCAGGGGTCAGGAAGTGTCCTGCAGGATGTCAGTCCCCACCCTGACAAATCTATCAACAGTTATCGAACTAAACGTAACAAAAATGAAACCTAGGAGGAGAAAACCAACCTAACCTTGACATCAAATATTAGGAGGTATTAGACTACTACTAAAGCCCGAAAACGATGCCTGGTGAAAACACGATACAGATGTTTCCTACTAGTCAGCAAGCAGAGCATTGTAAACAGTTGGGTGTGGGCCTTGGATTTGATGTATGGTCGTTTCTTAAAAAGCCAGACCAACAGAAGACAATAATAGTGGTAAACAATGTTACCACGGCGCCACTTCCTCCACTGTCTTATTAACTAACCACACACAACTTCTCTTGTGCAATAATTGGTTCCACGTTACCACATGTAAAACGGGAATCAGGGGACACAATATCTAGGTTAAGAGCCACCGTATCTGCATAATAGCAAGCACAGAAGAGGTGATTAACGCGGCGTAATACATTTCAAAGTCAAAAGATTGTATGACAGAAGCTACTAAATTGCGGACTCAAGGACACAAGAGACCTTAGTTCAAATGAGTTTCACCTATCGCCGCAGCTACTCTGTGTAAAACGCCAACTCCACACATATCTAGAATTAGATACCATTGCATTAGCATTCCTCAAATGTGATAGTTATGTGCAAAATAATATTGCTTTGCCGTTTTAAACGTTGTCAAGACGAAATATTCTTCCTGAAAGGGGGCAAAGCTTCTCCTTTCTGAGAACAGCTTCAGGTGAACTATAGCAGGTCCCAGCTGTAACAGAAGAAGTGTTTGTTGTCGAGCACAATGACTTTTTGTTCGGCTGGGCACAGATGCAGGTGGGGACGGGAGAGTCAGGAGCACATCGTCCTTCAACGTTTGCATGTCCAGAAGTTGGCTACGGCTGACTTAATTTCTCTCACAGTCTGGGAGCCGTTAGTTACCTGCCACCTGCCTTTCAGATATAATAACGGCCAGCTTCGAATAGTGAGTCAGATAGATTACGGGATGTTTGCATTGGTTCTCAGGTTGTTTGCATAGGTTCTCCCGAAGAGCAAACACATGACTGTACAGAAGTGAGTCGTTCACTTCTCGTCCGTATGATGTAGATCACACCGGTTAAAAAGGAACACAGGAGTCAACCACCTAACTTTGTATGCTGCTAGGGTACAAGGTTATTGTTGTTTTGGGCATGATTTCGCTCCGAAACTGGAAAAACCGGTGTGACGGATCTAGCCGCAAAGCCCCCACGCCCCCCTCCCCAAACACAAAGACAATTACTCATTGATGAATCCGACACCGTTGTAGAGACACACCTTGCTCCAGACCGGACTCTTCTTTCCTCATGCCAAATATTTACATTTCACATGATGCAGTATCGATCGGCTTGGGTGAATCGCTGAAAACGCGATTCGTTAATTTGCCGGTTTATATGGCCCAGAACCTAAACGAGTTAACAATAAGTTAGCCAGCTAACTGGCTCGAATTAGCTTAATTATTGCTAGATAGAGCGGCACCTAAACTGTCTTTGTCGTAACGTCCATAGTACTCACAAACGACTTAACTCAGTGCTAACTACAGTAGAGATAGAGCTACCTAGCTTACACTCTTTCTCGCACTGAATAAAGTATTCAGATTGGCAGTTTGCTGCTATACTGAGTGAATGAGCTAGTGCTACTTTAGCTTTAGCATGTCGCTGGAGTCTACCAGCTTATGCTAGCACAGCTAGAGTTAGCAAGCTACACCCACAGCTAGCTAACCATGATATTCGTAGTCAGATGCGGCTGCCAACAACACCTATTCCAACGTCGTTAAGAGTTGATTATAACTTCAGATTCAGCTTTTTGGATTTAGATTGAGCTACTCAACATGACCGTCAACTACATATGTCTGCGAAATTGTTAGCTAGCTAGTCAGATGTTGTTAACAACACCTGTAGAGCCAAAGACTGAAGTGAAGAGTCGGGCCCGACTCTCACCTGACTCGAAACAGTCGTTGCCCCGGTTGTGTCCACTTTGTGCCCGCTTGTTCACCCGGGCTTGGTTGATGTCCAGTTTTGAAGTGTCACTCTCCTAAAACCAGTTCAAAACTAGTACCGCTGCAATGTTCAACGACCTGATGTTGTAGATTCGTTTAAGTGCAAGCCCAGTTCCCCTTGCTAACCAATACAGCGCATTTGCCCTCGATGTTTCCTGGACAAATCAATGGGTCTACACTCTAAACGCAAGTTGACTGGCTCATGCTACCTTTGCTGACTCCGCCTCCCGAGGAAAAAAAACATTTCCGGGATAGCTAGCTAATCATTCAATGTATGTCCATAGGTCGCTCATGTTAACCAATAACAATGGGGCTGTCTCCTTTTTGGGGTCTACTTACATTTACATTTTGTCATTTAGCAGACGCTCTTATCCGGACATTCTCCCCGAGGCAGTAGGGTGAAGTGCCTTGCCCAAGGACACAACGTCATGTGCACCGGCCGGGAATCGAACTGGCAACCTTCAGAATACTAGCCCGATGCTCTACCCGCTCAGCCACCTGACTCCCCATCTACTATCATTTATATTTTATGGTCATTTTGAAAATAAAACAAATATCTATTTGGTACTTGATTTTACTATTTATTTATTCTTGAATCAAGTTCAACGTGAAGTTAAGATGTTTCTTTTTATGTTTTATTTGACGTTTTCCGTTTTCAAGTTAAAAAGGTAGGCTAGTTGGTGCTATTTGTTATTATACAAAATAACAGTGGATGAGGCACTTAATTCGCAGACTGTTACAGATGACAGATTTGGAAGCTGTTGGAAGCTGACCTGATTTCACCCAGTGTACAATTTCACACATTACAACATGTTATATGTCACATGAAAGTAGCAACAATTATAATACAGATCTCAGTGTGATATAATTCAATGCAACGGGAATGTTGCGTGTTAATAATTCAAGTTTCAATCAAGTTTGTGACGTGAAATCGTGTACATGTTGCTTCAAGGACTGACGATCCTGGCTCCAGCGGAGGGAGTAGTGATGTAGAATGTCGGAGATCCACCGTATCGCTCCTGGAGAGACAAACACAGCCAGAGTTTCTCTTTACAAAAATAGAACTCCAACATGCTAGGTAGGACTTTGTGGTGAATAATTGATTTGTAATTGTCTGAAGGGTAATCTTGAATTGGAAATCACTAATGGTGACTAATTTCACTGATGGAGACATCTGAACTTGTTTACTATTAATAATAATAATAAAAAAGTGTTCATTTGGGAGACCCTTTCATCACCTTTTCAGTCACCCTTTTCACCTCTTGATTTGCAGTCAAAAGCTCCAATCACTGAGTTATATCCATCCCACCAAGCATCCTACAATGGTGACAAGGAGTCACTAATGTCCCTGTCATCTCATTGGATAGTAACCAGCCACCAATACTGTGGGAGTGGTGGTAAACAGCTGGTAGCTAAGACGTGGTTACTTTGCGATAAGGCTGGTGAATACACACCGTTCCTCCACCCTAACCACAGAAACCCTGTTCGAACTGTCTGTTCTGTCTACATGCACCAATTGTACGTCGCTTTGTAAAGAAGTGTCTGCTAAATGGATAAACTGGATCAGGCTCGGACAGGAAGTGGAGGACCCAGCCAGAGGAAGGGGGTTAAAGGAAGAACATTTGGGTTTTGCTTCACAACCACAAACCATTCCTTTACGATGTTCATCCCTTCTGCTCACAAACTTCCTTCTTCACTCCTTCCCCCTTTTTCTAAAATAAGCCTTCACCCCCCCCCCCCCCCCCCCGTCTCCTACACAAAATTAGCTTGTCTGAGAAAGACGTGTCTTTAGACAATGAAGTAGGGTGCTTCTCTTTCTCATATGGAATAACCTCTCTGTATACTAATGGCAGGAAAGGTCCGACAAAGTCCGCTACTACACTGATCGTGTGGATGCTTCGAAAAACACAAAAACACACCTCTGTGAACGTCTCTTATTTTTCTGAATATTGTATTAGTGTGTGTCAAAAATAACAAATAAAACAAACGTACAAAAAAAAAAGACACAGATCATGACAACTTGAGTCACTTTTAGTGTTGGTTTGTCAAGAGTTAAAGGACTTGGATGAACGCTAACGGTAAGTCTTATAAGTCTTGAGAGTGTAAGTAACTGTAAGTCCTAGCTGGTTGGTGGGGAGGAGGGGAGGCCTAATCAGACTGGGTTTCAGTTGTTCACGATCCAATCAGCTGCGGACCAGACGGAGCGAACTGCAGTTCAGAATATCCGCGGGGTCAGGGGTCACCGACTCCACCCTGAACCCCTCGGCCAGCGACACCGTCAGCAGTTCCTCCACGAAGCTGCGCGTGTCTGTGACCTCACAGGGGCCTCGGCGCTCACTGACGACATCGCAGGGCCCTCCAGGGTGGGTCTGCGATGTTTCCGGGTCGGTGACGACGAGGCCTTGGTATCGCAGCTTGTTGTACTGATCCTGGGGCAGCTCCTCTGGCCTGGGGACCCACTCCAGCCTCACCCGGTTCTGCCTGGGCTCGGCCAACTGGGGGGCACTGAGACCCTGGGGAGTCCAGTAGGACAAGCGTCCGCAGAGCAGGAGCAGGAAGGCCCGCCAGGTGCAGAACAGCTCTGCAGTCAGAACCCGCACTGAGCACGTGCAAAGCTCGTAGTTCTCGGGCCCGCGGCGCACATTGAAGTGGAGAACGCGCACCTGGAAGGAGACGCACATGCTGACCGTGAGCTGAGCTAGGCCAGAATCAAATACCCATCAGCCCTTCCTGGGTAAATAAAGGGTGACTCCAATCACATACAGTACTGTGCAAAAGCCTTAGGCAAAAAGCAAAAGTAAAGCAAAAACGCTTCACGAAAGAAAGAAATGGCCCAGCAAACATTTTCTCAACATTGCTCTTTTATACCCGCCGTGCAAACACAGAAAACAAAGACGTTGATATTTAAGACAATATTCATGTCAAACATCCTGGTTGGCTAAGACGTTTTGCAGAGTACTGTATACACACCCACTGACCAATCCATCCTCTGTACAGTACACACGCACACAATTGGTAGAAACCCCCCCCCCCCCCCCCCCCCCCCCCCCCCCACACGCCACACCCACAGACACACCTTACAGTCCACCTCCGCCAGCAGCATGGCCCCCGGCGGGCCCCCTCCCTCGCAGAGCGGCCGGGCCTCCTCGCAGCGCCGCACCTCCTCCAGCAGGGGGCGGATCTGGTAGAAGTCCGCCTCCCTGCGGAGCAGCGCCAGCTCGGGGAAGCCCCGCGGCAGGTCCAGCGAGCCCGAGCGCAGGAAGTTCAGAACGTACCGGAACAGTCTCCCGTCGCGGTCGATGAACACGTTCCCCTGCCGGTCGCGGAGCGAGGAGATCTGCCCGGTGAACATGGCCCCCAGCATGGACTCCCTGCAGCGGGTGAGGGTGTCCAGGGTGGTGCTGTACAGCTCCCCCCCCACGTTTAACGCCACCGGGTCCCGAAGGGACGGCCCGGTAACGGTGTCGTCGCGGTCACGGTCCTGGGAGTTGAGACTCAGCATTGTTCCCTCTTCTTAGACGGGTGAGGCGAGCTGTTGGTTTCGGTTTACAGGGTGGATCAGCTGAGCTGGTCTTGGGATCCGCCGGGGGATCCTGTGTTGGTCTGTGGCTCACCCTGGATCTCGAGGGTGTTCCTGCGGGGGGAAATGGATCTTTCTGGGATGGAACTCTGAGAGTTGGAGAGGAGTTCCAAAAGTTCAGCAGGTTCCCTTTGTGTTCCGGGAGGACTCTTTTCTTTTGCGGGGCGCTGAGGCAGAGTGGTAACCAGGGGATACGGGGTGGTTGAAAAAAAAGAAGACGAATTCTGTGTTTGTCTCGCTTGAAAACAAGTTCTGTCTATCTCAATAACAACTATTTGTGAATAATTAAAAAGAGAGAGAGGGGGGGGGGGGTCATTTCCAGGTGTGCTGGACAGTGTAGCTCAAGTTGCTCCGGGGAGTGGATTAGAAAATGTCTAGGACTGTGGTGGATGTCAGTGGCCTGGGCCTATTGTGTGAGCCAGCTGCTCGTGTTTCAGTGGACAGAGAAAGAGAGAGAGAGAGAGGGAGAGAGGGCCACTGTGACCAGACTTGCATGCTAATAAACGGACCCTTCTGGACCAGAGCTCTACAGAGCTCGCTTTTATTCGCAACTCGTACCCCCTGGTCGCAGGCACGCAAAACTCTTTCTCTCGCTCTCTCGCTCTCCTGTCTATGTCTCTGAGACTGTCCGGGTCACACACAGGCTGACCCTTCCTATGGAGGATGCAGCTAAAGCTGTTAAAAAAAAACATGATAAAAATAGCTGCTGAACCACTTTAAGTCACACTGTTTTGTTTACCCACAGTCAACTGCCAGAAGTCCACACCCTACTTCCTTTAAGGTACTGTGTGTGTGTGCTTGTCTGTATACATTCCTACCTGCATGGCTGCATGGGGTTGACGATGGTGCCGGCCTCTTGAAGTGTGTTTTTGCCTGGTGTGTGTGTGTGTGTCTGTTTGTCTTCCCACCTGTATATGCTGCATGGTGTTGTCTAGTGTGTGCGTGTGTGTGTGTTTACGCTCCCACCTGTATATGCTGCATGGTGTTGTGAAGGGTGTGTGTGTGTGTGTGTGTGTGTGTGTGTGTTTACGCTCCCACCTGTATATGCTGCATCGTGTTGTCTATGGCGCTGGCCTCCAGCAGTGTGACAGTGCAGCCCCCGAAGCCACCTCCAGTCATCCTGCTCCCAAACACCCCCTCCACCTGCATGGCTGCCCCCACCAGCTGGTCCAGCTCTGGGCAGCTCACCTCGTACAGGTCCCTGCACACAGCACACAGGGGACACACTCAGAACAGCACCTCTCCACCAATGGTATTATCTTATTATTTGGATTGAAAAGTCTATTTTATGTTTATGTTTCAATTCCACATTCTTTGGTCAGTGAGGTTTCGTTTTCAAGCCCATGTCTGTTTTCTAATGTCTTTAGTTTTTATTTTCATTGCAGTGTCTGTACTTATTAATAGCTAAAAGGAAGCTGTACTGTGAAAAACCCCTTTAATAAATATGCAGGGTATTAAAAAGAAATGGGGGGGGGGGGTTTCCCCTTGATGCATGTCATGCTGTCATGTTCAGTTTTGTTGTGTTCTGCAGCGCTCAGTACAGTTGTGTTCAGTAGCATTCAGTAGCGTTGCGTTCAGTAGCGTTGCGTTCAGTAGCGTTCAGTAGCGTCATGTTCAGTCGTGTTCCGTACCTTAGGGAGTTGTGACTCTCCACCATGAGTGTCCCAAACTCCCGGTAGGCCCCTCTCTTCAGGGCGTCGGCGGCCCGAGCGGTGCGCTCTATCTCCTCGATGACGTGACGCGCCCTGCGCCAGGAGACCTCGTCCAGGCGGGCTCTGGCGTCTGCAACAATGGGAGGAAAAATAAGAACGCAGACAGACAGACACGGCAGAGCCAAGATCGAAAATACACTTCCTCGTTTCGCGTCAGCTGTCTCTGGAGGAGGACTGAGGAGAATGCAACCCCACTGTCCACTCGGAAACCAACAAAATGGCATTTCGGATCAACTTTATAACTTTCAAGTCATCCGTTTTCCTGTTCACCACATCCTGCTTCTTGTTGACCTCTCCTCCTCATTCTATCCCTCGTCCACCGCCTCCTCTTCCTGTTCCACCTCCTCTTCTTCCTCCACCTTCTCCTCCTCTTTCCTCCTCCACTTCCTCTACTCATTGTCTTCCTCCTCTCCTATCCTCACCTCTCCCTCCTTCCCCCCTCTCTTGTTCCCTCGTTTGTTCCTAACCTTCCAGATCCTTCCGTGTGGCCTCCCTGAGACTGGCCTTTCCCAAGATGGCGGCGGCCTGCTCACACTGCCGTCGTCTGTCCGGGTACTCGCTGCCCGTCAGGGAGTGCTTGACGTTGGAGTTGGTGATGAGGATGACCAGGGCGGGGTCAGCCAGGGGCACAAGGGTCGCCTCTAGAGACCTGGGACAGAGACAGGAAGGGAGACAGCAAAACAACAGGAAGTTTGTGTCATCTGTTGCTGTGGAGTCAACTCGATAGGTAGTTCACAATGGGACAATGAAGATAGCTCGAATGTTACCAGGCAGGGAATAAACTGTAAATAATAAATAGTACATCCAAAAAGTACATCATGAAATAGAATACTACTTCTTTCTAAGGATGTTTTAGATAAAGCATCTGCTAAACAAATTAAATGTAAGGGTAATATTATATTTCCATCTTTATTCTCCACAAATGTACCTTTGGCTCCACAGGAAGGTCAAAACATATCCCAGCAAATCTCATTCCATACAAAAACAAATAACACATGAGTAGTGATGCTTTCCGGTACAGCCGGCGTCCTGAGAGGCTGTCTGGGCCCACCTGCAGTCTATGAGCAGAGCGTGACCCTCCTGTCCCAGGACAGACACAAACTGGTCCATGATGCCGCAGGGGACGCCGGCATGGCTGTGTTCCGCCTGCTGGCATGCCAACGCCTTCGCCACCTGGTCCCCGTCGTCTGAGGAGGGGAGGAAGGAAGAGGGGGGGGGAGGAAGAGAGGAGGGAAGAGGGGGGGAGGAGGGAAGAGGGGGGGGAGGAGGGAAGAGGGGGGGAGGAGGGAAGAGGGGGGGGGAGGAGGGGAGGAGGGAAGAGGGGGGGAGGAGGGAAGAGGGGGGGGGGGAGGGGAGGAGGGAAGAGGGGGGGAGGAGGGAAGAAGGGAGGGAAAGTGGTAGGAGGGAGGTGTGGAGGGGAGGGGTGGAGAAGTGTTAAGCTTTAGGGTTGTGATTAAGGGTGATTATGTACAGGATTATGTCATAGTGGCAGTGTGAAGCCCAGGGTGTGTCGGAGGGTCCCACCTGGACAGAGCTGCTGGAGGAAGGTGTAGACGGCCACCTCCAGAGAGGCAGAGCTGGACAAACCTCCACCCAGAGGAACGCTGCTGGCTACCACTGCCCTGAAGCCTGGGAGACCTGGAGCTGGGGGGGAGTCAGAGGAACGGATGAGAGAGAGGGGAATAAAATCAGGAGGAAGAGAGTGAAGGGGGGTAGTGAGATGGATGAGTGTAATAAAGGAGATTTAGACCATAAAAACAATGTTTTGTTACTGTGAAAATTGTATATTTTATATATAGCCTCACCACAGTACTTCTTTCTTTATATATTTTACTTCTGTTTATTGTGTGCACCAACATCACCAGAGCAAATTCTTTGTATGTGAAAATTTACTTGGCAATAAATCCGTTTCTGATTCTGATGATGACAGTCTGGTTTGGTATTAGAATTCTGCGCCACAAGAATGGAATAATGTTGTCTTTTTACCTCTGTAATGCTGCACAACTCCTTTCACATAGTTGGCCCAGCTGGGTTTCCCAGAAGACAAAACTTCCCCCGGTTTGGGGAGGTCAAAGGTCACCCTCTTGGGCTCCTCCACATCCTTCTCTGCCGTTACTATGGTTACGCTCTGGCCCGGAGTCCGACTGCCCACCACCACTGTCACCAGAGGCAGAGCCTGAGAGAGGGAGGAGAGATGGATGGACGTAGGGAGAGGTGATTTGAGCAGTGTGTGTGTGTGCACATTTTGAATGATCTGGGCAAACTGAATTTAATTGGAAAAAATCCCAGTGTGTAAAATCTCATCGTCATCAACTTCTCAAATGTTAAATCGACAACCAGTATCCCCCGTCCGCGCCTTTCGTCTCACCATCGGCAAGACGAATCCTCGGTTGTAGTCAGTGTGTTCCCCTATCAGGTTAACCCTCCCAGGAGCGCACACCGCCACCTCCGGACCATCTCCCCCGAAGTTCTGCTCGAACACACTCCGAGCCTCCGCCACCAAATCGGAAACACTCGGAACTATGCTGGCCATGGCGCAAGAGTGTTACGGAGCGTACAACATTCAAAACTGGAATTACCTTGTGTAACTTGGCGTCTCAGTATACAGCGTATAGTGGTCAAATATCGCTATGTTACAGTATGACAAGTAAATGACAACGTTCAAGATTTAAAATATCAATATTTCATCTTAGCGAAAGTAGTCACAAGAATGTCATATGTTTGTCGCAATGATCGGTATTCATTCACTTCCTTATCCAACAATTTACGTGGTCAGCTTCAGAATAAAGGTCTTTCTAGTATTTTTTAATGCTTTTCAACAATGTATCAAAATACATTTAGTGTCAAATATTGTAAACGATACATTTCATACATTTACACATGCAAGTTATAGTTGCATGCCTTAAATACACTTAACATTAAAACAACACGGTTAGAAAAAATCTGAAATGTTTTAAATCGGTGTAGTTATAGCGCAAATGGGATTTGCTTTAACCATATAACCAGAGCAATGGAAGGAGATTTCTGTAGGAATGGCTTCTGCCTCGGGCCCTGTCCTAGCCTCTGCACATTGCATGTGCATTCTGGAATGTTGATCTTGCTTCATAGTACAGGCCCCTGGTTGATATACTGTATGTTGGTTGATATATATATATATATATATAAAATGTTATATTAATGTTTTATGAATACTGGGGCCCACAGTGTGGCGTAGCATCAGTAGAATAAAGGCATATTCTATCAATCTTACAAATACATCACACATACACATACATCACAACCCTCCGGATTTCATGACAATTTTATTTGGGTACAAAAAAAAAAAGTACAAAATAAAGCATAGAAAAAAGTGTTTATAATTATGAAAACAATGTCGAAGACAAACGTTTTGGTAATGTATCATCAAAGAAAAGGCAGCAGAAAAATGTCAATCATTAAAAAAACAATCTACAGTTGGGAATGCATTTTGTAGTGCTGTTATGACTGGCACTACTAGAGCAAGACATGGACATAGAAATCATGTATGGGTGACAAAAGGCATAAAGACCTTCACAGGTTCCAAAGCAAAATGTATCAACCTCAAGCTGAATACAGAAGGAACCATATCCTCATTTTGTGATTTCGATATTGAACCCCCCTCAAATACAATACAATGGTATGGTATGACTAATGTCAGTATTTGTTTATCACATCAAATGTGCAATCACAGTCACTGCCTACTCTCAGTAGCTTCTCTTCAGATAAGGCTGGGTCTAAGGTAGGTTAGATGAACCCCTGTCTGGTTAGTTCAACTGACCCACACGACACAATGGTGTCTTTGAAGATTACAGTGTTAACATTTCTAACAAATCCACTCAGTAGCTTGACAAAACATCGACACATTGTAGTTCATGAAAAGCATTGACTTTCGTCCCAAAGCTATCTTTAATCAACTACAGGTCCTGCAGGTCATTCTTAGAAGCGTGGGGAGGAGGGGGGGGGGGGGCATCTACAGGGTATACTGACCAGAGAAAAACACATGTAGGACAGTCAGGCATACACATGGTGTTTGGGGCCCATGATGAGGTCATACTGTCTTTACCGCTTTCTATTGGTGAACCTCCGCGATCAGCCCAAGGCATAAGGGAGGGGTTGGGGGGGGTCCCATCAGGCAGATCACACTCCCCGTTCTCCCTCTGTCGGTGACGTAGAACGAGGGGCGTATCCTGGACCTCCCTGCCCAGAAAACAAGCTCCGAGGAAGGGAGAAGTCAGCGACTTCCCCCTCCAGGCTCGGCTAGCCAGATCGGTGCTGGTGTTGGGCTGCCTCCCGGCTCTTCAGTGCCTGCGCGTGCGCTGGCCCCCGGCCCCCGTGGTGGTGATGTAGAGCAGGGGCTGCCTGAGCTGGGACACACGCTTAAGAGTGCTCGTGTGAGCCAGTGGGGAGGGCTCTGAAAAAGACAAGCCAACCGTTAGGCCAACCTCCAGCACTGGACTGACAATAAGGCACAGCTCTGCTTGGTCCAAGGAAGCTCGACATACCACCAGACCGGCATGGAGGCATCTTCAGACAAGCGTTATCTGTCATTTATGAGTGTGTTATGAGACGGTGAAGGCTGACCTGCTTGCTGGCTGTTGTGGGGCAGCCGGACTTTGGTGAGGGGAGGGACCCCCCTGTGCTGAGGGCGGAGCAGGGGGGCCTGGGGCTGGCCGTTGATGTGGAGGTGGGGGTCTGATGTACTGTCCAGAGGGCGGAACCGCTGCGCAGTAGTGGTCTTTGACTGAGGAAACTGGGGGATTCAAATAGTATACGGATTACGTATAGTTTGCCCATAGGGAACTGTAGTTCCCAATCCAAAGTCAATGACATCAGCCAGTTGATCAAAAAACAAACACTCACCGCCTGGCCGGTGACCTCGAACGAGCGGGAACGCCTCTTCCTGCGTCGGGCTTCGAAATCCTGCTCCCGGGGGGTGGGGATCTTGGGGGCGGCCTGGGCGCGGTGGCGCGGGCGTGTCCAGGGGCCCTGGGGCCCGGGGCCCTCGCCGGTGCTGCTGGACAGATTGTCGTCGGAGGTGGCGTGGCGCAGCTCGGGGCTGGGCTGCCGGCCGTGGCGCAGGGCCGGGCCCCTGGGGGGCGCCTCGCTCAGGGACAGGCTGCTCTTCTGCTTCTTGGGGTCCAGGGGGGAGGGGGGAGGGGGCAGCCGGAGGGCGTCCACCTCCAGGGCTTTGGAGCGCCGGCGGGCGGCCTTCACCGCGATGCTTTGGACGCCTTTCAGGATCTGCTGCCTCTCTGTGGAGGCGAATCGGTTTTACATTTAGTCCTTTTGCAGACGCTCTTATCCAGAGCGACTTACAGTAAGTACAGGGACGTTCCCCCGAGGAAAGTAGGGTGAAGTGCCTTGCCCAAGGACACAACGTCATTTGGTACGGGCGGGAATCGAACTGGCAACCTTCAGATTACTGGCCCAAAACCACCTCCTAACCGCTCACCACCTCACTCACTATTTGACCAGACTTGAATAAACAATGCTTATTAACTTCTACAAATATACCAACAGCTCTTCCTTGGGCACAGTGCAAATCAAAAACACTGGTTTCCACGCTACCTAGCGTCCGTAGCGTCCGTAGCGTCAACTTTCCTCCGTCCGTCCCCTTTCCCTGGGTCTCCGGGGCGGGGTGACGGTCGGGGTGGAGTCTCTTACCCTTGTGTGAGAGGGCGACATCGGCGCCCGTCTCGCTGCTCTCGGGGGAGGAGTCCAGGTGGCTGCTGACGCTGTGGCTCAGGTGGTTGTAGCTCAGGGCGCTCTCTGGGGCGGAGGGCTGCAGCTGGAGAGTACACGGCACGCAGGGTTACAACCACACACAGAGTAATCACCACACACACACAGAGTAATCACCACACACACACAGAGTAATCACCACACACACACAGAGTAATCACCACACACACAGAGTAATCACCACACACACACAGAGTAATCACCACACACACACAGAGTAATCACCACACACACACAGAGTAATCACCACACACACAGAGTAATCACCACACACAGAGTAATCACCACACACACAGAGTAATCACCGCACACAGAGTAATCACCGCACACAGAGTAATCACCACACACAGAGTAATCACCGCACACAGAGTAATCACCGCACACAGAGTAATCACCACACACACAGAGTAATCACCGCACACAGAGTAATCACCGCACACAGAGTAATCACCGCACACAGAGTAATCAACACACACACAGAGTAATCACCACACACAGAGTAATCACCACACACACAGAGTTATCACCGCACACATAGTAATCACCACACACACACACAGTAATCACCACACACACAGGATTACAACCACTCCACATGCGTTATCATATGACCCCCCAGCTCCCCAGGGCAGGTTCATATCCCAGGTGGGCCTCACCCCCAGCTCCCCAGGGCAGGTTCATATCCCAGGTGGGCCTCACCCCCAGCTCCCCAGGGCAGGTTCATATCCCAGGTGGGCCTCACCCCCAGCTCCCCAGGGCAGGTTCATATCCCAGGTGGGCCTCACCCCCAGCTCCCCAGGGCAGGTTCATATCCCAGGTGGGCCTCACCTCTCGGTTGCCGTGGCCGTTGATGTGGATGGGAGGTGGCGTCATCACCACCGACTGCTTCATCTGTCGGGCGTGAGGGCTGTTCTTGAACATGCGGTTGTTGTCCCTGTGTGCGAGAGGAGAACGTTGTCGACAGACGCCCTCGACAAAGACAGAGGGAGGCGCTGGTTTGGTGCCGTGGTTACCAACCAGACCGGGTGCCAGAGTTCACAGGGGGGGGGGGGGGGGGGGGGGGGGGGGGGGTCAGGTGATCTCATTTGCTTTGAGGTCAAGCATGCATAAATTGTTCGACTATAATTTAACTGTAAAATTTCTATTTTTTAAAATGTCTTTAAAAATCAAATGCTTGCATTGCCAAGTCCAATCAAAAAAAATATAATAATGGCATAGAAAAGTGAAAGCGGTAATTCCATAGAAAAATGATGTGTGCACTCCATCAGTTTCAGCTAGCAGCTTGTTTTTCCTGCAGTCAGACCATCACCATATGAATGAAACAACGTGTTTAAGAAACGTAAAACTGCTTAGGACTCATCACCAAAATATATATATTTTTTATGTTACATTAAAGCTGTTTCAAAACCAGTGTGATGTGCATGTGTGTATGCAACAAATGTCCCTGTTTCAGTAAATTGGTGTGAGGGACACTGAGGAAAGAGCTATATAGGTGCTGTTAATCACTTATCATGCTGATAATTAATCATTATTATTATTTTAGTAACAATATGTGCAGGTGTGTATAGGCCTACAGGAAATTATAAACAAAGATAACCAGGGCGAACCAAAGACAAAAGGAAAGAAAAACTACAATTGAAGTACATTTTCACCAATAAAGATTTGGAATGATTCACTTTATTATTTTGGTGTGTGTGTGAGGGGGGGTGGGGGAGTCAGGGGGGCTCTGCTTTCCTTCGGTAAAAGCAGGGGGGGGGGGGGGGCTCCAAGGAAAAAAAGGTTGGGAAGCACTGGTTTAGTGAACGGGGCCCAAGTTCTTACCCTACTGGCTCAGGTAGGATTGGGGGCAGGGTGTGCCGGCGGGCCCGCCCACGCCTGGTGTCTGAGCCCAAGGTTCGAACGCTCTCCTGGTCCGAGTCCAGCTCCGGCAGGTGGTCTCGGCCCCGGCAGGGCAGGGCGATCTTGGGCAGGGAGCCCTCCTGGAGGGAGGCAGCAAGGGGAAGGACTGAGCATCTGTGCGGGTGGGAGCCTCTACGTGTGTGTGTGTGTCTGTGTTTGTTTTCCTACCTTGAAGGTGCGCCCGGCGTACTTATCCAGGGCCATGGCTCGATTCAGGTTTCTCTCATCCAGCTCCCTCACGTACATGTCATACAGCTCCTGGAGGTGAGTGGGGACCAGGAGGCTGTGGTCTGCAACACACACACACACCAAGTTAGACTACTTTCTATAGGAGAACATTCCGGAAGACCAAACACACGCCCTCTCCACTGGCTTCACGTGGAATGCTCAGCATTCCTTCTCCGAGGCAGGCGACCTGACCCAGGGCCAATCGGCAACACATCCCCCCCAGGCCCCTGCCGTAAAGCGAGGATAAGGGAGCGCATGTTCACCGCGGGGGGCGGACGCACCGTCGATGAACCGCCTCTGCTGCTGGATGATGTCGTCGCACAGGAGCCTGTGCTGCTCGTAGCGCTGCACCGCAAAGTCCTTCTGGCGGATGACGTTGTCCTTGAGCAGGGCGTGCGACTGCATCTCGGCGTTGCCGATCTCCAGCTCGTGGACCTTGCAGAGGAGGCCCAGCACCTCGCGCTGCTCCTCGGAGCTCACCCGGCGAGGCAGCAGCTCCTCCAGGCGCTGGGCGCGCTCCCGCAGCTCCAGGAAGCGGCGCTCCAGCGACGCCTGGTGGACAGGAGGAGGAACGGCGGGTGAGACGGATTGTGGCGTCGGTTTGTGTTGTTGTACAGTCAATGGCTTGGCTTTTTGATGATCCAAAATGAATGCAATTTATGAAATAAATGATCTACCTCTAAAGATGACTTTTACGTTTATCGCACATGTTCGTTCGGACATTTATCGACAGCCGCGGGAGTACGAAGATGAATACATACAACGTGTCTTGGCCTCGTTTGGTGAGACACTCACAGAAGAACCGCAAACATGCTGCACCCACATCCCATTCCAATCCCATAGTAAGTGTGCTTGTGTTGCTGTCCGGCTCCCTCTAGAGGCCACGGTGTGGAGTGCAGACACACGCACCTTCTGCTTCAGGATCTTTTTCTGGTCCGCCATGAGGGTGACCAGGGTCTCCCTGGCCACGGCCACCTGCTGGGTCTCGGTGCTGTCGGGGGGAGACTCTGGGGAGTCCGAGTCCTTCTCACTCTCGTCCTTGTTGAAGCTCTCCTTCCTCTTCTCGGCTCGCCACTTCCTCCTGCGACGGATCCTCTCCTGCTCCCAGCTACGGAGGCAAATCGACAAGAGCGGATCATGGTATTTTGTTTGCGATTGCTTGTTCCTTTAACCCTAGACACCTGTGCTGTTGGGGGGAAACAGACCAGCTCATGTGAGGAGAATTGGACTCAGGCCAGACACGAGGCCTCGTTTGGCAGGAAATAGTTACATCGCTGAAATAAGCCAGACCTTTCAATTGGGTCATAAGTCTTATCTAGGTACGATGGCTCAAAGATGGCTCAAAAATATTTTTGGTACAGAGCCAACAACGTGCAGGGTAGTCACAACGTTCTCTTGGGACACTGACTCGGTGATGGTGTGCAGGTGTTTGGACATGTCCATCTGGATCTCCATGTTGCTGTTCTCCAGCTCCATCAGGCTCTTCCTGATCTCCATCTGCTGGCGGAAGGCGTCCAAGAGCTGCTCCCTCAGCTGGTCCATCTCAGCCCGGCTCTGCTGGGTGGAATGAGCCTGCACCTCCGCTACGGGGAGGGGAGAGGGAAGGGAGGGGAGGGGTGAGGTGAAGAGAGGAGAGGAAGGGAAGAGAGGAGAGAGGGGAGAGTAGGGGACAGGAGAGGTGAGGAGGAGAGGTAAACACAGGACAGGACAGTCAAACACAAACACGTCCTCGCGCTGTCCTCGCGCGACATCAGCTGTTGACACTGACGAGGTAATTGATTTCCAAGGATTTGGACAGTGAGGCTTAGGGCGTAAACAAGTCTGGGAACGACATGGGTCTGAGTGGCGGGAGAGGAGGGCAGCAAGCCAAGCTGGGGGCATTACCCTGGACGTGACGGATGTCCGCGCGGTCCGAGTTCAGCTGGCGGCTGGCCTGGTCGGCGATCTTCTTCTTCAGCCGCAGGATCTCACTGCGCAGGTCGGAGATGATGTTCGTGTACTGAGCAATGTGGTAGGACACGTTGAACAGGTTCCTCTTGACCTGCGGGAGGTCGACCACACAGCGAGCTGGTTTAGGAACCAGGGAACGGTGGAAGGAGGGACGGGGTGGAGGAAGGGTGGGGAGAGGAGGGGTGGGGGGGCTACTGGGGGTGTCATTTCTTTTTTGCGGGGGGGGGAGAACACACAACGCCGAGCTCACCCGCGTCCGGATGCTTTTGGCGCGGTCGGCGTAGGACAGGGTGTTCCGAGACTCCTCGAAGGCCAGGGAGGCGGGGCTGATGTGAGCGATCATCACCGTCCGGCTGTTCCCGCCCAGCGAGTCCTGCCAATCACAAGACAGTCAGGCCACGGCAAATAAGCGACACGCTGACACGCAGCGGAGGGTGGAAGGATTTGGAGCGGGCGCGTCACAGAGACGTGGTTGGTCAGTGATGTTTGGGTTCTGACCTTTAGCAGGCGCGTCAACTTGCTGTCCCGGTAGTTGACGTACTTGTTGCCGTGCTTCTCGCTCAAGGCGTTGATGCAGTTGCCCAACGCTAAGAGAGACCGGTTGATGTGCGCCCCCTCTTTTAGCCTCTGACCCCTGTTTTGAGTCTGAGAAAGAAAGAAAGATAAAGAGAGTGTGGTCTTTGTAGTCAAAAGAAACCAGCTGGAGCTCCAAAACCAACAATAACATTCTCAACCAGCAGAGGGCACTACATCTCAACATTTTTCCCCACCCCCTCCACATGCCCTCCACAGCCTTCCACAGTATCCTTCACCGGGAGAAGCCCACACTTCACACAGCATCCACATCCACACAGCACACAGCCCTGTCCTCCACAGCCCACAGACCAGGTCCCCTCGGCAGGGCTGATGAAACACTCTTTGTTCGCCCCCGAGCTTAAAGGACCACATACGGGACGTCCGCGGAGGCCATATATCCACGTGAGCGGTTAACCTTTCAGTCTCCATGGTAAATAAGTGCTTTCTCCCTTCAGGCGCGATTGAATGTTTTTTTTTTCCCTCGTGTTGTAAGGATTGTACGAGGAGGGGAGGGGGGAGGAGGGGGATCTGACAACCTTCATAAAGATGCTAACGCAAAACATTCATCGTGAGTGGCGTGTCAATGTGGATAGCGAGAACGGCCTTGATAATGTTCTGAAGACGGGGGAGCAACAAATTGGACCAGCTAATTGTTCCGCTGCCCTCACAAGAGAAATGAACAAAGTAGCCTTTATGTGGACGTCTTTCACGGCATACACCCAACACATCAACACGCCGACTCCCATTGTTGACAGTTTTGGAATGACTCCATAAGTGTTCTATAAAACCATTGGAGTACCTAGTTACAGCAGGGCAACCATTTTGTAATCCCGACATAGATAAGCTGATATCAAGTATCATGAGTTGCATAAGCCCTACAGAATGCAATAGACACATTATCCCTCCTAGGCCCCTTGTACTGCACGGAGACTCGGTGCACTGTCGGGGCCTCAAGGAACACCTCCCTCGTGTTAGACGAAAACAACAGGAGGGGGGGTGTGTGTGTGAGCGAGCGTGTGGGGGATCGACACCAGAATGTATTGCAGAGGAGAGAGCACACTGTCTCCGTCTCTCTTCTCTCTCTCCTCTCTCTCTCTCTCCTTCTCTCTCTCTCTCTCTCTCTCTCTCTCTCCTTTCTCTCTCTCTCTCTCTCTCTCTCTCTCTCTCTCTCTCTCTCTCTTTTTCTCTGTCACACACACACACACTTGACCCATGGAGCGCTGGAACCCTGACATGTGCCCATACTAGTGGCTGTATTCTGTAGTGGCTGTAAGGAGAGAGACACACCCACCAAAACAGTCACAGCCCTCGAATCCTCCCCACACGTGCGTCCACCCGACCGCAAATACACCTTGGAACACTAAGGCCCCTAGTTCCCCACCCCTCCCTCCACGAGCCGTCACCTGCGAGGCCCGTTCGGAGCCGGCCAGGTCGATCATGAAGAGGCGGGCGAAGCGGACCTCCTGCAGCACGTCCGGAGAGCGGCTCTGCTGCCTCACGGCCACCTGCAGCACGGCGTGGGAGCGGGACGACGTCTGATTGGCCGCCGTGGGCTCCTGGGTGCGCTGCTTGTTGCCTTTCATCAGCAGTTCCATGATCTGACGCGCACACACACACACAAACACACGTTTAGCATTGTGACGCGAGCTAGCCTCCATTTTTGTTTTCATTTGGCACTGTCGAGGCAGATGGGAAAAGTCAGTATTCATACATGAATCGCATTCGATTCTGTGATAAAACAATGGGTTTGTGTGTCTGTCTATGTGAGAGTGTGAGTGCTCATTTGTATTCCATGCTCGTGCATATGAGCTGATATCAGAGTCGGAGTTTGCTCACCTCGCGCGCATTGATGGTGGACACCTCGGTGATGCCCGCCACCTGGATCTCCCCCTTGGAGTCCTCTCGGAGGTCCAGGAAGCCCAAAGACGGGTTCAGAAGGTCCCGGATCATCTCGTTGTAGATCTAGAGGAACCAGGAAGCAACGCGGGGTGAACAACTCCTTTGGACTTCGTGGCCTTCAGGGTAGAGCTCAAATTAGAGGGCAAACATAGGCCGTCTGTCCAAGTGGACTCCGTCATGTCTTGGGAGGCTCTGTCAGCAGAAAGGCCGGTTCCTCTCAAGATTAGATCATCTGGGGTAGACTGTGATTCTTCCCCCCCCCCCCCCCCCCCCCCCCCCCCCCCCACACACACACACACATTAAAGTGTCAGGTGGAAGGTGACATCCCAACCTTGCCGCCAGGAAACTGATCGACTGAGGACAGACAGACGGGATTAACAGTGTATCCACTGTTGGAGAGTGGATGACTCGTCATTCGCTTCCCTGAATGACCCCACTCGCTAACTGAGCTAACCCAGACCAGTTGGGCCAATCCAGATGGAAAATAGGGCGTTTTATCGGGTTGTTCTTTCCATCCCTATGAAGGGATTAGGGGAGGGAAGCATCACAGATGGGAGAGAGTGTCTGTTTATAGAAGAAGACATTTTTAAAATATTTGTTATTGTCCAACAGGGGGTAGTGACACTTGGTGTAATGTCGGTCAAATGAGGGGTTGAGTTTCCGTGTATGGATGTGTGCGTGTGTGAGAGAGAAACAGAGTGAGAGTGAGAAAGCCACACGAAGCAGCATCTGGCGTGACGGTGAGCAGGAGTAGATGTGTGTGCATGGCCGAACCGGGCCGTAAAACACCTAACCTCTTTGTGGAGGGAGTTCAGTGGCAACCCGTCGCTCCCTAGAAACGGCAAACACACACGTCACGGACACAGCTCCAGGGCAAGCTACGCTAGGACCACAGACCAGACTAGGACCACAAGACCAGACTAGGACCACAGACCACACTAGGGGAACAAGACCAGACTAGGACCACAAGACCAGACTAGGAACACAGACCACACTAGGGGAACAAGACCAGACTAGGACCACAAGACCAGACTAGGGCCACAGACCAGACTAGGGCCACAGACCAGACTAGGACCACAAGACCAGACTAGGACCACAAGACCACACTAGGACCACAAGACCAGACTAGGGCCACAGACCAGACTAGGGCCACAGACCAGACTAGGACCACAGACCACCCTAGGGGAACAAGACCAGACTAGGACCACAAGACCAGACTAGGACCACAAGACCAGACTAGGACCACAGACCACACTAGGGGAACAAGACCAGACTAGGACCACAAGACCAGACTAGGACCACAAGACCAGACTAGGGCCACAGACCAGACTAGGACCACAAGACCAGACTAGGACCACAGACCACACTAGGGGAACAAGACCAGACTAGGACCACAGACCAGACTAGGGCCACAAGACCAGACTAGGACCACAAGACCAGACTAGGACCACAGACCACACTAGGGGAACAAGACCAGACTAGGACCACAGACCAGACTAGGGCCACAGACCAGACTAGGGCCACAGACCAGACTAGGACCACAAGACCAGACTAGGACCACAGACCACACTAGGGGAACAAGACCAGACTAGGGCCACAGACCAGACTAGGACCACAGACCAGACTAGGACCACAGACCAGAATAGGACCACAGACCAGACTAGGACCACAGACCAGAATAGGACCACAGACCAGACTAGGACCACAGACCAGAATAGGACCACGGGCCAGGTTAGAACACGTTACAACTCACTAAGAGACCCTTCCACTGGATCTAATGATCCGCATCTCTCTACCCAACAGCTCAAACAGTCCAGAAAACTGGTGGTGGAAACACATGTCAAACCAAATGACAGGGGGGTTTAACAGCGGCTTTCCGATGTGTCTTTTCGCTGTCTCACGCCACACTCCCCCTCGCTCTTTAGAAAGACATGATTGGTGATTGTACACAAACAAAAATGTGTTCACTCTGCATCTCTCCCACATCTGACGATGAATAGAGGAGTGCTCTTTTCATGCTCGGTTCTTCATTAAAACATGTCCGTCATCTGTCTTTCCCCTGCTTTCTTTCACTCGCTCTCCGGCTCCCTCTCTCTCTCTGTATCTCTCGCTCTCCTCCCTTGTGCTGTCAGACTTAACAAGTTGAAATTATGCCGTCTGAGTCACTAGTCTTTGTGGTCCACTGTTATATCCCCACCCCGTGTTTTCTAAAGGAAGAACATTGTTGTTATTCTATTCATGCATGACAAGATGGCTGCCGCTTGCTGGGTTTGAGCTGTTGTTTCTTATAGGGTACAGGAGGGAAAAATACTGAAACAACATAGAAACCTGAACATGTCCAAGGTCCTGTAAGAGGGAAATAATCTAGTTGAACATGGGTCTACTTACAAACCCCCTTGAATCCCCCCTTTTAATTCCATTACAAGAATAGCTTTAATCGAATCCAAAAGCAATGGAGCAAACACACTTCCTTAATGTCATTAACACTGTTTAGCTTTGTCCTCTGCTTTCAATTCCATTAAAGGGATTTGGCAATCAAGGGTGATGTGTTCACCAACACAGTGGCTGTTTGTTAATGAAGACGCCCATTGCCAGTGTCAATATTGTCCCAGTCCACACCGACTCAGGTCTGGGTTTGCTATAACTCCCCAAACAATCTATTATTCTATCACACAGTCACTGAGATAATCTCTCAGCCAACCAGGCACCAACTGGAGTCAACCAATGAGAGTTCATTGGCAGATAGGCAGACAACATAGCATGCTACTGGCCAGTGGTTAGCAACAGTTTTATCAGTGATGGATCTTCTTATTGACAGTAAGAATCTTATCAGATAAAGGGGGCTTGCGGATCTGGGCTGTGGCCCTTTATGGGCAATTAGTAACACATGACAACCAGTCCTGATCTTCACCTCTGATGAACTCGGCTAGGAAGAGAGCGTGTGTGTGTGTGCGTTGTGTGTGGGTGTGTTTCAGCGTGTCATAGGGAGTGGCACGCGTCGTTAGGTTGGATTGGTTAGGGTTAGGGTTAGGGTTAGATTTCCACGAAAGCGGACTCACCTCCAGGTAGGACATGGAGACGCTGTACTGCATGTCATCGCTGGTCTCCTCGATGGCACGGAACAGGTCGTTCAGAGTACGCACATAGATCCCTGGTTCCTTGTCCGTTCCCAACATTGTATACGTCTTCCCACAACCTACATATAGACACACACACACACACGCCACAAATGAGTCAACAGCTATTACAGCTGGTCACGCTTGATTCTTTGAAAAGTAAGGTCTATGTTAAAGACCTTATCTCTGGGACAGGGAGTTTCACAGACAAACACACACACACACACACACACACAGGCACACAGAGGACTGAAATCCCTGAGTTGACTTCTACATGAGCAGATATGAAGAGTGAGGAAGTCTTATGACTTCTGTGCAATGGGAGGTCAAGGAAGAGGTAGGAGGAAGAGGAGGGGGAGGGAGGGAGGAAGTAAGGAAGGGAGGAGGAGGATGGCATGAGCGAGAGAGGGCAGGACAGAGCTACGGCACAGTAGGAGGAAGAGACTACAGTTGGGGAACAGGCCTCGTCTGCCTGTTGCGCTGTCTGCGCTCGACTCATCAACAGGTGTCACCCATGACAACACCTCCCTCTCTCACCTGCCCATTAAACAAACCAGGAGGACTCCTTGACATCAGCTTCCTGTCGCCCTGAGGTAATCCGCAGACCGGGCCAATTAGCCTCCCCTAACGGCAGGCTTTATCACAAGAGTGGGAGATGATGCGGATTGTGACTGGAATCCTTCCACGGATATTAGGACAACGGGAAGTGAGCTGGGTAGCTTCGAAGTCGGGGGGGGAGGGGTAGCGAGGGGTGAATTAGCCCTCAAGGATGTCCTCGCTGGCTGACAACCGAGGCCGGGGTGGAGGTGCAGGAGATAAGAGGACGCCTGAGAAGGTCAGCTGCCCTCCATTTACGCCGTTGACTCAGCAGCAATCGTACGGCACGAGCATCGGCCGTGAAATTGGAGGCAGACAGTGGGTGGCTGTGTGAACGAGCAGTCGGGACGTATCGCACACACACCACACACACACACACACACACACACACACACACACACACGAACCTGTGGGTCCGTAAGCGAAGACAGTGGCATTGTAGCCTGAGATGAGGCCCTCAATCAGGCCCTTGGTGGTGGAGCGATACACTTCCTCCTACGCGGGAACACAGGAGAAGGACGTTAGCGACACTGCGGTCCGGCGAGCGGCGCGCCACAGCGGAGCCCCCGCCGTCCTCTCACCTGATTGGCCGAGAAGTCGAACGCCACATCGAACATGTAGGTCTTCTCCCTGGAGCGGTTGGCACGCAGGATATCGTCGGGGTCCTCCATGGGGTCCATGAGAACCACCATCTGAGAGAGAGGGAGAGAGAGAGAGAGAGAAAGAGAGAGCGAGAGAGAGGGGGCAGAGAGAGAAAGAGTTTAACGATCGGCCATTGCGCAACTTCCATCCATCTCTCAACTTTCGTCGGCAGCAGCCGGATGTTGTCATCGCACGGCAGCGCGGCTCGTCAACCACGTGGCCTCGGCGTCGACCAATCATCCTCCGGACACTCGCAGGCCCTCCTCGGCCCTCGACCATGAATGTCTGCCGACGGTCGCCCACGGCTCATAACGACCGTCCGGCCCAGACGTGAACACCGCAGTCGCACAGGGCGGACGCCGGGTCCAGCGGCCGGGACGAGTGCAAGCAGGGATGATTTAAAGGATGACAGTCCCCCTTTTTAGCCACCCTGCTCACGGGGAAGAGGACAAAAGACCTGACGTCGGGCGACGGGGTCGGCGCCGCCTCGACAGCACTCCCCCTCCCCAAACACAGAGAGATTGATGGCGGCCATTGTGTCTTCCGTGTCATTTACCGGGAGAGAGAGATAGGCCGGAACCATCACGCACAATCATCCCTGACGTAAAACCCCACTTAAGGCCATTCAGACCCAGGCTCGCTTTCGACAGCGGTCGGGAGGGGCTGTACAAAAAGGGAACGGCACGTTGTCGGGCGGTAATAACCGTGATAATGACGACGACTCATTCAATTACGCCAGGGGGGGAGGGAGAAATGGCGAGGCGGAGATATGTATTCACCTCGCTAAGTGCCGGTCGGGTTCCCTGCACCTCCGCCACCGATGAGGACGCTAACGGCAGGACGCTAACGAGCGCGACGCTTGGGACTCGGGAGACGTGGCCCTTGAATATTCACCGGGGGAACGGGGTCGAAACGCTGCGCTTCGTTCACGGGGGGGGGGGGGGGGGGGGGGGGGGGGGCGCGCGAGGCCTTGAGAGGCGAGGACTCGGCTCGTTTGATGACACCCCCCTGCCCCCCCCCCCCCTCCAGCGCCAGGCCGCTCACTTTGAAGCCCCTCGATTGAAATTCAAGAGGAGAGATCTGACTTTTAAACACATACTAATTACGGAGGGGGGGGACGGAGCTCGTGATCAGCACACGTCGGAGAGGAGAGAGGGAAAAGGGAGGAAATGAGAGAGGGACAGATGCCCAGAGCCTTTTTAGGGCACTGCCAGGAAGAGAGAGAGAGAGAGAGACACAGAGAGAGAGAGAGAGAGAGAGAGAGAGAGAGAGAGAGAGAGAGAGAGAGAGAGAGAGAGAGAGAGAGAGAGAGAGAGAGAGAGAGAGAGAGAGAGAGAGAAAGAGAGGGGATTCGAACCAAGGGGCCCTGTCGTAAGGCCTTAGGCTGCAAGGTGTGGCGCTCCTCATTGCCCTCTCATTACAACTCTCCTTTTTCTCGGCCACTGCGGTGGCGAGAGAGAGGAGGCCAAACAGGAGAGCAGAAGAAGAGTGGATCGTGTTGGAGGGGTCAGGGGAACAGCCGAGGGTCCGGCCAGGAAGTGGGACAAGTATCAGGGAGTGACAGGGGGCTGATGACTGCGATGCTAAATACACGTTCTTCTCTGTCCTTCTAAAAACCAGTGGACACACACACACACACACTCAGGCAGCGATGACGTACCCACTCAGTTCAGGTTTCTCAGGAAACAGGCTGTTGTAAGCTACCAAGTTGGTGTCTGTGGCCAGGGCTGGGGCCGGGGCCAGAGTCAGAGTGTCCTGGGTATGTGACCAGGCCAGGGGAGGGACTTCCACAGGGGTGTCACTCCATCTCTCTGCTCTGTGTCCCCTGCCACACCACATAGCCTGCGTGTGTGTGTGTGTGTGCGCGCGTCTGTGTGTGTGTATGCACCGTTGTGTGTTTTGAGAGAAGGCTTTTGTACAGACGAGCATATGCATCTTGCCAACCATGTGTGGGATCAATCGAAGGATTAACCATTGGCAAATGTAAATCTTAATCGGTATTGAGACGGTCTTCCTTTATATTACCTTATTAATATCTTATACATTACAATATATATCGTTTGTTTTTCTTCATATAATACAATGATTGACATCAATTATTTGATTGCAGTTATGTCTCCTTTTGAGTGTATTTCCCCATTTCCTGTGCTTAGACCGGGATAGAGCTGCCAGGGCCGTATGAAACAAGAGACAAGTTGGGCTTTGTGCTTTCACCTGCCTTCCTTTCCCAATGCCAGCTGTTTCCTATCGCCACCATCTCTTTGTGTTCGTTACGAAAAGAAGCGGTCTGACCTTCACGTTGCAGCATACCATTTCCGTGGATCTATTCATAATTCAGAGTCCTATTTCTTGTCTGGTGTTATTGTCACTTCCCTCGGCTGACGGATGAACGTGTTTAAACTCCAGAATCTAGACAGAAGACATACCTTTGGTGGAAACAGATCTTTCCACCAGAACAGACTTTTACCCTTCCACACATTACATTTTTACATTTTACATTTAGCAGACGCTCTTATCCAGAGCGACTTACAGTAAGTACAGGGACATTCTCCCCGAGGCAAGTAGGGTGAAGTGCCTTGCCCAAGGACACAACGTCATGTGCACTGGCCGGGAATCGAACTGGCAACCTTCAGATTACTAGCCCGATGCTCTACCCGCTCAGCCACCTGACTCCACCTGACTCCACATGCCATGGGAATGTGAGTAGCTCAGTCATAAAAGACGTAGGACAGTTATGCGAGAAAGAGTAGGACATGGACCATTCCTAAGTAAATACAAAGAAAGTATGGACTGGCTGGGTTGACACAAGATGAACTATCCACATATGGATATGACCCTACAGGTCATATCCATATGTGGATCACCTTGTGATTGAAGTGTCCTCCGGCCAATCAGCTTGGGTCCAGATGTCTCGGGAGTGATTGGGAGCACCGGTTTCACATCATTGTGACTGTGTAGCTATGGATGCAAACATTCACCTTTCACACGCACACGCACACGATATCCTTTCATCCTCAAGCAGCAGGTCCGGACAAGCTGGGCGGCCGAAGGCTTGGCTGACCACGTGGGAAGGGGCTTGTACAGTACACTCCCACACTGGGTCAAGTCTGGCCTTGACAGGGCCAGTCAGCAGATAAGGTACTTCTGTGGTGGTCGTCAGTCTCAACCCAGCCCACATCGCCACAATAAGCGATGAAAGGTGAAAGTGGAAGGACGATAAGCAATCTATTCTCCATCCATTCCCTGAGCTGCCCAGCGATGGACCAGCTGCCCAGCAACCAAATCCACAAACAAACCGGACACAATACGTGCTCACCCCCCCCCCCCCACTCCCCACCCTCCCCCCAAATCAAATATTACAGACGACTTCATAGTTGATGTTAACCAACCCAACTGACAAAGCCGTGGGTAAACAGTGTGCATGTGTGTATTCGGGCCCCATTGTCCGGCGGTAGCGAAGTACACACAGTCCAGTACAGTTCACTGCCGTCCTCGATCACACTGAGGCGACGACCGAGAACCGAGGTACACCTGCCTGACTGCCGACCTGCTTTCCCAGAGAACAGCTTATCATTCTGCCATTGTCAGGGACAGGTGTTTCCCCCGGCTGAGCATATTCTCAAGCCCCGTAGAGATAACAGATGACCTGTGGGGTTGTCACGGTACGATTTCCCCACCGCGCAAACGGCCGGGCCTGTACGTGTGCTTTAACCAGTGACCCGGCATCACTTCCCCTCCCTCCTGACTTATTGATGCCCCCGACGAAGGAGACGTCAGTCGCCTGGACGCAAACAGGGCACGGGGCCTGCCAAACACATTCACACACGCGCGTGCCGCGTGTTGAAATGGAAAGCAATTTCCTGCTTGACGGCACTGACAAAGTAATGTCTTTTTTTCATCGGGGCGCCAAGAGGCAACAATAGATGTCAAACCCCGCAGAGCCGCCTTTCAGTTAAACGCGAGGCTCGAAACAGCTTCCGAACACAAAGGGCGGGAGCGTGAATTCAGACACCGGCAAGAATACAAAAAATATGTAAACGGGAGGGAGAGAAGCCTTTTGAAATATTGATGCCGAGTCATGGGCACCCATCACCTAAAGTCATAACAACAGCTTGCTTATGCAGCGACACGAAACCAATTAGTTCGATGGTGTCGTTCCGAACACCATAAAAAGCGATGGCGCTGGACGGGCCGGATCATGATCCTCGAGGCTGATAGGGTTTCTCATCGTCAGCCCCAGCGGCTTTGCCCTCGGGCCGCCACGCTGAATGGACTGCCGCCCCGTGTCGGTGCCGCCCAGGTGAGCTCCATAATTGAAGGCCTGGCTGTGGTTTCACCTGCCTGGTGCTCTCTGGTTCTCTGACCCCTTCCCGTTCAGAGACACACAGGCACACACACTCTCATGCCAAGTATCGCACACTCGTGCGGGTATGAAGGCGGGCACCGGGAGACAACGTCCCCACGTGAACGCGAAACGTTATCGGATGGAGGTGTCGATGACACGAGAAATATCCAATGGGATCGACGTTTAGGCGCCCGACCTCGACCAGATGGTCGTCTCACAAACGGCTCATGACATGCGTTCATCTCGTGAAGATATAACATAAGCACTGAGTGCAGCTTTAGGGTGTGACAGCGGTTAAGCCGCACGATGCTGACCAGTGTCTCCCACCAGGCCCTGATCCAGACCCTGAGGAGGAGCGTCCTGTAAACATCCTAACCAGAGGATTACACTCAGCCTCTTCCGAGAAGCGCACAGGCCACACTAGTAATCAGCCCCCTCTAAGGACATTAGCTCATGGGAGAGAGAGAGGGAGAGAGAGAGAGAGAGAGAGAGAGAGAGAGAGAGAGAGACAGACAGACAGACAGACAGACAGACAGACAGACAGACAGGCAGGCAGGCAGGCAGGCAGGCAGACAGACAGACAGCCAGTCAGAGGAATGATTTGTAAACAAGGAAGGCAACATGGCGCCTGGTTAGATTGGCGTCAGCTACAGCCTGCAAACCGAGCTGTGGGATAGAACACGCTTTTAACACACTACACGGGATAGCGATCGGTCCCAGACAACCACATGGCATGGACGAGCAGATGATGGAAGACCACTGATCATGTCGAGCAGGAACAGATGGCCAGGGGGGGGTCTGACTCCAGGAGATATCTCTCTATGCATGTGGAGGGATTGTGTTGTCGCTAACGGCTATTGGGACACGTATGTACATGGGGTTTACGGCTTGTTTGCGAAGAAGCGGCTGAGCATGCATGGTGGAGATAAAGACTAAAAGGGTGTGTGTGTGTGGTGACACCATCCCCTTCTAATCCTGTCCCCCGTAGCGACTCACAGGCTGCTATAGCAGCGGGGAGATGGGCACGGCACCCCTCTCTGTGGAGGCGAACACAGACAGACACCTGTTGCCATTAGGATAATGATGAGGAGGGGTGGGCCATCTGGAAGCCAGTCTGAGGCCCTGTGGAGAGAGCGGCCAGTAACTCACACCGCTCCAAAGGCGCTCAGCAGCTGTTCCAAGCTGCGAGTAATACACACACACACACAGACACACAGAAACACACACACACACAAATACACACATTGGTTTAGAGGTATATGGGGGATTATCTTTATCTTCCAGTTGGAGCATCTCCAGCCCTCCTTCTCTATCTATCCTCTCATCTTCGGGATGATCTCCTCCTACAGCCCTATCGCTGCGCTCTTGCTTGTTTGCGTGCGTGCGTGTGTGCGCGTACGTGTAACAGGTGTCACCGGGTCGCTCGTCAGCGTCGCCCACCTGCGAACCCCGCGGATGGATCGCAGGGTCCTCTGAGTCACAAACGTAACAACTACCTTTCATAAACAGGGCTTCAGCTAGGCCACTGAAAAGCTAGCCGTTGGAGGGGCATGAATGGGCGGTGTTTATACTGAGGAATGAGGTTAACCAGTTCAGCTTGTTACATGTGTGCTCATCTGGCCACATAACCCTTACCCAGTTCTCTATGAGTCACGCCTTGGTGCCTTAAGTCGTGGCATCAAAGCCTGTTTACGAGGTCGTCTGTCGACCACGTTATGAAATCAAGAGTGAAAAAAGACCGGGACCTTTACCTGGCAACCTTTACCTGGCAACCCTTTCAGAGCACAATCAGAACTAGAACTAGAAACCCCCATCCCCCTCTCCTCCCCATCCTCCCCCAAACCCCAACAATGGTATATCCCGTTTCAGGGGCTCTCCATTCTAGCTGCACTGCTGTGGACCAGACCGTGTACCCGATACAGGGTGCTTAGTTGCAGCTCAGTCACTCTTTTGCCCCTGCGCTTACGTAAGCAGTCTACTGTCCGTCTGTGTCAGAGGGATCAGAGATCATACACGTACACACACGTACACACACGTACACCCACGTACACACACACCCATGAACACAGAGGCCTACAGGCACACACACACACACTGCTGCAATAAGATCACTGACCACAACCAGAGGTCTCAGATGGTCAGGACACGTCTCCATTGTGAATGAACTTGCTCCAAGCTGCAAACAAGTACGTTCTCATCATAGAGAAACAGCCATTAAGTCATCATACCAGTCATTATACTGTACCAGTTCATTATACTGTACCAGTTCATTATACTGTACCAGTCATTAAGGTGTAACCAATATCCTGCCTATCCTGCCTTATATGTATTATACTGAACCCCTATCATACCGGTCACAATGTACCGGTCATGAAACCAGTTATCCTACTGCATCAGGCATCATACCAGTCATTCTATTGTACCAGTAATTCATACAAGTCATTATACAGTACCAGTCATTCATACCAGTCATCATACAGTACCAGCCATCATATCAGTCATCATACTGTGCCAGCTATCATACCAGTCATTCTACTGTACCAGTCCTTCATACCTCATTCATTATGATAAAGAGCTAAACAGTCTCTTAGTGTAAGTTGTCTGACGAGGGCAGTGCTGCACAGGCCCCAACACGCCTGGAGCAGGGCCGTGGCAGGGCACTGATCAAGATCAAAGCGACGACATGTTGGCAAGGCAAGCCAGCCAAGGTGCACAGCAGTCTGATTGGCTGAATCCACTTCAAAGCTGGAGAACGAATGTGCGGTCCACCGTTTCCCCTGTGACACTGGGCCACCAGCTGAGGAACCCTTCTACACACTGAGGGGAGGAAAACTCATCACCGTCAACGCCACCTAGCTATGAAGGAAGGAAACTTCGTCTCTCGTCTGACTCGATTCTCTCGAGATGCGGGCATTGTGTGAAGTTGAAATGTGCCAGGTGTATTGCTCTGGAACCAAGGACATGCAGAGTCACGTGTTTGGATGAGTGGTATGTCATTTATTTTCTCATTTATTTTTAATTTTTTTATGAAATAAATACATAGTGGACCACATCGTAGGCTGTTTTTCTTTGCTCATTGTAAGGCAGATTTTCTGTGTACATGTACAGCCGCCCTGCCTGCTGACGGATACATCCTTACACCTATAAACGACTCATAACCAGCACAGATAACATGGAATCTTTTCAATTCTGATTTGGGCCACTGTCATTATTTGTCCTCATCCGATCTGATCTCGTTCCAGTCATATTGGCATTCATGTGACTTTGACTTCACTCTAGAACAACATTCCTCACAATTCTGCGCCGGCGGGAGTCACTTGGTCAATACAAACATGGAAGACATCTGCGATGAAGTTAGCCAGGGGGGGGGGGGGGGGTACAGTGAGGTATCAGACCTCATAAGTAGTTGGGGGGACACTGCTGTACAAGCAAGATTTGAGTGGCCGGCCTGCGTTTGAAAAGCATATCGACAAATTGATTGGTTGAAACGAACACGCTAGTGGATGATGATCTGTCCAAGTGAGCCACATGGAACACGGGGTTAAAACACTCGTTACGGGGTCAGCAGAGCACAGGGAACTAGGACAAGCCCCAATGATAGAGACAGCGTCACACGCCGATGGAAGTGACTTGAAATAAAGGAACCTTAAACAAAATCCCGGCTGCAAGCTGCTCCTGCTCGTGAATCTTTCCATGGCACTGCCTGCCAGTGAACGAACGTTTGGGTACAGGCTAGGACAATGTGTTCGGATACAGCAGCTGATTTATGACGAGAATGTACAAAAACATTCTGCCCGGTAACTGTGCGTCTCGCATGCTCAGCTCTGAGCCAATCAAATTGGACCACTTTGTCTCTAATAGCTGGTAGGCTATCACCGATAATAGCCAAGATCACCATTAGTGTTAGTATTATAACTATTACAAAGCAGAACTCATCTGGCAGGGATGAGGGCTCTAATATACTCTTAATAGCCTCCAAGTGCCATGTAGAGTGGTTTTGAAAATGCTCCATAATCACTCCACAGAGGAAGTTGCTTATACCATGTGAAGACACAGCCTTTCAGAGTCACACACCTAACAAGCCTCCATTAGCCGGTTGGCAGAAGGGAGGAAAAATACAGTAAAATGCCCCCAAATGTCACAAAATAGACCCAAGATAGACGTTTCACACCAGGCGAATGTCTGGAACAAGAGAAAGCCGCGAGCCAAATGGAGTTGTTAGCGAGAGATGAAAGGGGGATGGGTCTCTACGCGGCACTCGAATGGGACCTTGGAGTGCACTTACAGGAAGCAAGTGCGAGGTGTTCCGAGTGCCCTTCGCCTGAAAGGGGGCCGCCCTGTGCCACGCTGCTCCTAATGGAGCACACAGAGGGCCTGGGTTCTTAACGCCCACACTCACCATAGGGGCTGGCTCATTTCCATCCCTGGTGGGATGTGTTCGGATGCATCATCCCACGTTACTGCAAGTGGCAGCTCGGATCGGAGACGGATTCGAGAGACCGCGGATAGAGTGTGGCTCGTTGGATCAACACTTTTTGTTGCTTTGATGCCAAGCACTTTGAGCTGCAATTCTCGTATGAAAAGTGCTATATAAATAATGTCTTACTTACTTACTTACTACCCCCCCGATATTGCTAATTCCTTGAATTCCGTTTGTTAACATTTGGAGACTTTGAGATTATTGAGATGAGATTGTAGCATACGCGATCTGGTAAACATTGCTGTTGATACATTGATCCCTGGTGGGAGCTGCCTCCCTCTGCAACCAAGGGCAGTGGGAGGCCCTCTCCCCTGTGTATACACCCACACACCCACACACACCCACACCCACACACACACACACAAACACACCCACACACAAAGAATCTAGAATCATTCTTTTTTGCATCTCTCCAACGCTCCCTCCCTCCCTCCCTTCATTTCACCCTCGCTCTCTGTCTCTCTCTGTCTCCCGGTAGGTGATCTGCGACGTGTAACGTGGACCAATGAGGCGAGAGCGTGTCTGACCCCTGCGATGACCTGCTTCCTGCTTGTGTAAGGGATATTAGGTGGCCTGAAGAGAGCTCACAGGAACACTCTGCTGCTGATTCTGTTTCACACTCACTGCCAGCGGGCACACAGACACCCCTGGCTCTGTCACACACACACACACACACGCACAAAAGTGCACCCACAAGCAAAGACCCATTCTGAAAATCTGGGGAGGGCAGTTGTTCGATAAGGTTGCACCTGATTTGGTCTCTCTGTGGGATGTGGACCTCAGAAGACCACGCACCACGTCCTGCAGCTCTTAGAGAGTCCACCAGGATCAGCCCTGCACCTTCGTCCAACCCCCCAAGCCTCGCCACTTCAAGCCTGCCATGCCTAGCAGCCTAGGCACTTCAGCGCCTAGCCTCCTCCATGAGCCCGCCGCGGCAAGTCCATCCGGGAACTACAAAAAGTGAAACACCAGCCAAGGCTAGAAAGGGATCGAGCTAGGGTCTGGCGCAGTTCAAACAAACACGCGCGCCCAAGCTCAGAAAAGGCTTCAGAGAGGAGAGTCGATCCACTTAAAGGCGACCAGGCTGCGGTACCAGCCACTTTGAGGGTCAGACGGTTTTAGTGCCCACGTATTAACCCGGCTACAGGAGACACACCTGCTCCCACGACGCAGCCCCTCATCCCTGTTGTTTACCTCAGTCTCACTTTGCCAACGGACTCGTCTCATGGCCGGCTTCACCCTCCGTGTGTGTTGGACAGGAGGATAAATCTCGTGCCTCGCTATTAAATCAAATTAAAACCGTTTTATTTGCAGTCCCCCACCCCCCTCCCCTCTCTTGTTCTCCTGCCCGGAACCTATTCAAACACACAGCCTCGTAAAAAGACTTCTCTCTGTGTTTGGACAGTCTTCTCTCGGCCCTCTAACCAGCTCTTTGTGTCGCTGTTCAATTTTAGAATTTCGCCCCTGTGTGTCCGTTCAGCTACTGAGGAGAAACGAGACGAAGTGAAACGGGAGACTTTAACAACGTCGATGCTAATCAGCCTATCAGTTATTTCTTTCATCCGTCACGGTCCCCCGCTCCTTCTCTTTCTCAATATTTGATTCATGGTTTAAGAGTCTCGTGGTCCTTAGCAAGGAGATTACCCTTTTTTTCTGAATCAGTCTACATTGTGCACATTCATGGTGAAGCCATCTCCTTACATTGAGACAAACGTTCAAGCTCTGTTCTCCTCTAAGGAGGAATTTGACGATTCACGGCACCTCGTTCTCAGGTGAGCATTCTGCTGACGCGGAGCTGAATGCATCCCTTTGTTCGCCTGGCTTCAGCGCACCTCCAGAAACTCTCACACAGCCGAGCAAATTGTTTTTCTTCTTCTTCCTTTCTGACTGTGCCCCGTGTGGCATCCATGGGATGTGTTTCTGAGAGACAGTGTTTGAAAGTCTCTTTGTTGTGTCTGTATCTGGTGTCTTCTACAGGGCAACATGAACAGCTTTCAGACAAACAAACAGATCGAGGGGGGGAAAGTTCACAGTGTAAAGCCGGCGTTAATGACTTTGCGACGTACGCCTTTGACATGTACAGTCCACACAAACAAAGACTCTAATCCCTACACAGACAAAATGTCCCTTGTGCCCCAACGTGGGACACGTGGGAACATGTTGACTGGATTCTCGGCCCGGCCAACCCTCCACCGTGGGGGGTGAAGGGCGGCCGAGCTGTCCGCTGCTTGCTCTCTCCTCTAGTCCAGCTGATCCTCCCCTTCTCAGGACTCTACCACAACACAAACAATGGCCCTAACCTTGTCTGGCTGTATCCATGGATGCAGGGCCTCCCCATAAAGCATTCCTCAGTGTGTGTGTGTGTGTGTGTGTGTGTGTGTGTGTGTGTGTGTGTGTATGTGACAGTCTTTCTCTGCCAGTGGGGCCTGTTAACTGGCCCTAAAGCTACAGGAGCCACATCCTGCGTGACACTCACTAAAGCTGTCACCCAGACCGACACCACGCTAGCCAGCCAGGACGACACTCCCACTGCCCCTTGTTTTACTAGCTACGAGCTAGCCCAACATTCGACACAAGGTAACACTGTCAACAATACAGTCCATGGGTCTACTTGACTAAAGGACAGTTCGACATGGAATGCATGTTGCAGACGGTGTTAGTTATGCAAACGGGGCACAACAAGAAGGGTGATGTCATCCTATTTCCGTCGTCCTTAACGCCGTTCCTTGTACCGGTAAACGCTAAGTAGAGCACAGGAAAACTAGCCCGAGGACGGTCATGCCGCCTGTATTTGTAGCCGCATGGTCTAATCTGCTGGCTGGAGCCTGGGGCTATCTCCGTGACTCAGAGAGATTGAGCTTATCTATATATGGCTCCGAGATTGTCCGGGTGACTCCACCTTATCCTCTGCTCTATACGTGTGACTCGCTAACCAGGGGTCAACACTCTCACCCGTCCCCACTTACGCCGTCTCCCGGTGTGGACGTGTCGTGAACGCCGCACGGGGAGGGGGGTCCTTTAAATCCAAGAGACGGCGAACGATGTTTGCGTGTGTGCGAGGGCTTTGGGTGAAACCTTGTCTTCTAGAACTGAGCTGTAGGTATCTGCGCGAGTTATCTTGCGCTTATTTATGTCCTCAAGGCCAATTTGAAGGGGAAGAACTTCTTGCAAGTTTCCGGTTCATGTTCTTCATCAGCCAAATCATTCAAACGACTGACACCAAAGTTACAGCACCAAGCGTACTGTACCTTACCGGTGCCTTCCGTGAGTCTACTAGCCTGTTATTGTGCATTGAACAATAGAATGGTTATGCAAGTCTGGTGTGATGTGGCTTGAAGGTCCCACACTAGCTGGTCTGGTCTTTTAACAAGCCATTCATGTCCACAGCTAGTCTATTATATCGTATTGTATACTATTCATACTGTATCAAAATACGATATAAAAACACGGTATATACTACATAAAAATCATAAAAATGATATTTTGAGGCTGAGGCCAGGGCATGGGCCTGGTTCTAGGACTAAGGCTGGAGATGAGGAGCGTTCTTGGGCCCTGTGACAGGACTCTGGGCTCAGAAGCCCCAGGGAGCAGGTGGCAGCAGGCTTACTCTGTGCTAAAGCCCTTCCAGTGAGCTCATCCTCCTCAGTCCTAGATTACCCAGCACTGAGTTGTCTGCTACCAGGGCTAGCGGGCAGCGTCATGCTAATCTGTCTCAGCCTGTCTTTACCTGGGAGCATGGGGCACCATATGGGGCCTGTTGCACAAACACGTCTGGAGGGGTCCTTTTTAGCTCCTGTCAGCTCGGTGTAACCGGCGTGGATTTGTGCAGGAGGCCAGAGGGCAGAGTGTGATTATAATGTGTGTCTATGTGTCACTCCTTCATGACCGACTAGACTTCCATAAGCCCTTCAAAGACCTTTCAATAAGGTTATTGCTGCTCACTAGAAGACAACTTCAGGTAATCTCAGTACTTCCCAGTACCTCCAATTCTAAGCATTTACTGCAGCAGTATTGACAAAAGGATTCTGTTGAAGTTGTCATATAGCCGGTACAAGATGAAACCATGTGCACTCATTTCATTTCATGGACCTGCCTTTTCATCATTCCGCTTGATGCACATGGTGAACTCTTTCAACCGAGTCAAGAGTTGGTAGTCAGCGTAGCCACCACCACCAACAACAACAACATCTCTGTGTTGGTTTCTTTGAGTCAGCATGAAAAACTCCTTGTCCCCGAGGGCTCATTGTCCTGCTGCTGATGTCACTCCGTGTGTGTGTGACAGGGACCTGCCGACTAAGTCATCCAAGAATCATTTAGCTCCTCCAGGGCCTGTTCCTCCCACGCAACACAGAGGGATTATCATCTCCAATTCCCCGAAAATCTCCCGTCTTCGGGGACGGAGCCATCGCAAACATCTCATCAGCCGTCCCGTCCCCGTCCCCCCCCCCCGTGGCTATGATCATCTTCAGGGTCACCTGACTCGTTATCGTCACAATCATTGTTTGAGGCTAAGTGGGCCTCATCAGTGAAACACCTACAGGGTGATAATGGGCTTTTAGGAGTGATTGTACCTCCTAAGGAATATGCGTTCTCCTCCTCTATCCTGTGCTGTGTATTGGCACCTCCCCCTTAGGAGATCTAGGCTATGGATCTGAATCCCCCCCCAGCCCCCACCCTGGGCAAAGTAAAGTGAATCATCTATTCACCCTCAATATAGAATGTAAATTAGCATTTAAATTATGCTAGAGAGCCTGTTATAGCATATTACCTCATTACCTTAGTTAAAGGCTCTTTAACTATCACACGCCGTCCTTTTTTGATGGTCTCTTTCTAGTACCTTCCATATATCCACCGTGTTTTCCTCCTGAAATCAGAAGGTGCACTTTCCTGACTGACTCTTCTGTTCAGCTCAGCTACAGCACACTCTGAGTCATCCTGTGGACATCAACGCACAACGCTGCCAATATTTGACACCTGACTTCGAAATGAGGCCGGGCGGATCTCCTCTGACATTCTCAGAAATATGGGAGGAGACGTGAGTGGTACCGGACCCCAGTGGACCCTCTCATCCAGCTGCACCCTGAAGTACATTTACATTTAGTCATTTTAGCAGACGCTCTTATCCAGAGCGATTTCCGGTAAGTACAGGGACATTCTCCCCGAGGCAAGTAGGGTGAAGTGCCTTGCCCAAGGACACAAGACTTCCTAACCGCTCAACCATCTGACCCCTGAAGTGCACCCTCCTCATCCATTATAGAGGTAAGCCAGGCCTTGTGACAGGGTGAGAGGATGAGGACCCCCCCCCCCTCCCCCCCCCCCCCCCCCCTGAAACAAGTAGCCTACAGTACAACACTCACAAACACACAAACACACACACGGGACATATACGCCCAACAGACACACAGAGATACAGACACGCGCACACACGCACCCACACACACTGTAATAGTATGCGGATGGCCTCTGACCTGGTCATCCACTCTGTGGGCCACAATGGTGGCTGCTTCTTCCTGTTCGGCATCGCTGAGGGGCCGGATCCGCAAGGCGACCTGGGAACAACGACAAGGACAACGAGGAGATCAGAGCTTCGAACGACGTTGTATCCTATGACCGTATCAAATATACTGAACACCATTTGACAGACAACAGCAAACCCAACCCAGTGTTGATGAACTATTGTTTTGTCATAGTAGTAAGGAAAACATGGATCATCTGGTGCCTTGAAATCCCGCTTGGAGCAGAAGCCCTGGGGCATGGGTCGTGACTTACTGTGAATTCGCCATGGATGCCCGTAATGTCGATGACATCGTACCTTTTTACATGCATTGTCCCCAGTCCCTTCACTCCATAGAAAAACATATAGGAAGCTTAGGGAGTTCATTGTGTTCTGCTGGGAAACGTATGGGGCTAAATCCATTCGATATTGCAGATAAAGGAACTGACAGTAACACTGCATCCCTTTGTCAATAGCAGTAGAAACTGAAGTGGCAGAAGGGAGCTGTGTCATAAGGAAAAATATCGATAACGCCAATAAGATATGTGTGCAGTGGAACAGTGTTCATCTTGTATGAATGCACTGCCTTAATGGCGTGTGCCGCCAGCTGTGGATGTTTGCTGAAACCTAATAGGTATCACTGTAATAAAGAAATGACAGAGATGCATAGGGTGCTATTCAGTCAGAACCTCCAAGACGCCTGTAGTAACAACAGTAGTGGACAAGAGACCAGGAAACTGAAATGAGAAGGCTAAAGAATTCAAATCTATGTTACAGGACATATCATACAGTAAACAGGTTCTACTGGATGTTGTCCATAGCATGTAGAGATAACGGTTAATAATATTATAATCGTCATTATCAACGGTATTGAATTACATTAGAGTAAACCAAATACTGAAGAATGATGCCAAACTCCATGCGCAGTGTCAATCAACACAAATAGTTATTGAGTCTACTTACAGTGAGTTGCTGATCCTTCGATTCCCCTGTGTCCTTCATGGTCACTTCTGTTCAGAGTGCCCGCAACTTGGGTGGAAAACTGGCGTCAATACTAGACTGGGCACTTATCAAACATCCTGTGCATTACCTGCATTGCCCCTACTCAAAACCACCTGCTCTTCGTCTTATATTTAAGCTATTTCGTCGCCAACTAACAACCAATTATAACTGTATCACTACAAGCGGGACTTTCGTTAAAAGTGTTCCTTTTCTCATCTATTTAATAGAAGCATGTAGTCGCTTTTTTTCAAATAATGCGTCCTTCAAATACGCATCAAACGAAATTCCGTTTAGTCTTTGTTTTAGACAATAGGCCTATGTCTAAAATCGCAATCTAGAAAGCTAGGATGAAGAGGACTCAGATCGTCAGGTGCTGTTCAGCACCAGTCCACCTGCTACAAGCCTTTCCCTCTACTTTCCTCGTCACTGACGACTGGTGTTGTTCCTAAATCCCCTTAGAGATCAGTAGTGAAGCGTACACACGAGCATTACCCGAGGTGCTTCAATACAGTTTTACTGCGAATGTTCATTGTTTAGAGCTATGGCGACATCTGGTGTCACAAACACTACGTGCGTAAATGCTTATGAAACTGCACACCCAATTTCATACTTTACACCAGACATATTTACATATGTATATATGTCTATGCTTTGCACAGCAAAGGACTGACGTTTCCTAAAGTAATGTGTAGTATTATGATCGTTGTATCTAAATGTATCTATATAATGTAATGTATATATCTTCATGGTAACTGCACCACAAACTTCTCAAAAGACACACATAGCAAAATACTTTTCCTTTAATCAATAAAGTCAAGTGAAATAAATGCAATATGAATAATAACTCAAATCTATGAGCTTGTATGTGATGCATTCATAGCTGTGTGGCTAATAAAAGTGTTTTATTTCAGATCACTTTAGATGATATTATAGTATATTGTAATCATGTGGTCATCAAGGTGTTCCCGTTCGGACATCTTTTTCTTCGCAGACATCCTTCTCCTGAAAACAACAGAAGGGACAAAAAGTCACACACCAGCACTGCGAGTAACAGACAAGAGGTCAAGAATGCCCAAATGGTCTTACTATCCCTGTCTTTCTGTAGTGGAAATGTCCTTTTGAAAACATTACCGGGGGAAACAACATCAGCAGCTTTACAGCTCCAAACCCTTCAGAAAGCCTCCTGGAATGAATTGGTTTTTAATATTGCTGTCCTTATTCATTCCACTCTTGTCAGGCTCAGGGTTATATACATTTCAAGCCCTTATCCTACCTTTGACAGCCTGTTATTAGTGGTCATGTCATGTCAGCAGAGATCATGTCAATGACCTCTCATCTCGAGAAAAAACACTCCACTTTATCCTATTCAGTCTTAGTGATCCGTCTATATCAGTAAACAGACCTGTTATATTGCATGTGGGCGTGTCTTTATTGGCGGTCACAATGATCTGTATTGATACATGGGTGCTGACCCTGTTTTGCCTGTCTCCCTTCTCTCTCTTCTTCAGCTCGGCGTCGACCATCTCGTAGAACTCGGCCTCGGCGCGCGCGATCAGCTCCTCCACGCTCTCCTCGCCGTCCGGGTCCTTGGCGCCGTCGTCCTCCTTGCTCTGCTCCGAGCGGCTGCGCTCTTTCAGGCGCATCTCGCGCTGCCGCGCCTCCAGGATCTTCTCGCGCTTGGCCTCTCGCTCGAACATCTGACGGGAGAGCAGAGAGCAGACAGGGGGGGGGGGGGGAAGCGGGGCGGTTGCGGGACTCGAAACGAACGCACGCACACAAAGTCAAGGGTTTGGGTGGATTTGTTTTGGGTCTCTTACGGCGGTGACCAGGGCCTTCTCGTTCCTCTGCAGGGTACACAGGCCGGGGGAGATCTCCAGCAGGGTGGTGGTGCCCAGCTGAGAGCCACAGGCCAGGAGGTGACCCTGGTCCTGCACCCGCAGGCTCTGGAGAGCCTCGTCACACACCTACAACGGCAACCACAAAAACGGCGGCCAAAAGCCCCACATTGTCATGTTGACCATTGACATTTTTAACGAGTCAGGTAGCTGAGCGGTTAGGGCATCGGGCTACTAATCTGAAGGTTGCCAGTTTGATTCCCGGCTGGGGCACATGATGTTGTGTCCTTGGGCAAGGCACTTCACCCTACTTGCCTCAGGGAAAATGTCCCTGTACTTACTGTAAGTCGCTCTGGATAAGAGCATCTGCTAAATGACTAAATGTAAATGTAATGTAAACGCTGATCTTCTACTACTCGTGCTACCTCGGCTGTTACTTATTCTGGAACTGTCAGCTAGGTGACCTGAGAGGCTTGAACTTCCCCTTCCGGGATTGCCGAGAGGGAATTGAATGTGTATCTCGGACGCGGTGCGCGGACCTACCTTCAGACTGAGGGTGGGGTCGTTCTGTTTGAACAGGATGTCCCACACGTCCAGGGTGCCGTCCATCTTGATGGTGTAGAAGACGGACGGTCGCACCGGACTCCAGCAGCCGTCGGTCAGGTAGGCCATGTGGTACCTACAACAGACGTGTGCTCGGTCACACGCTAGGCACGGGCCAACGCACTGACGGACTCCAGGCAAGGCATGCTAAAGTATTCAAAGTATCCTCTTGTCCTTGATCAAACCGTATGAGTGGACTGGGATAGCGGGAGGAGGGGGCGGCCATTACTTTGTCCACATGATGGAAGAGTCTTTGATGTCCTCGGACCAGATGCGAGCCGTCCAATCGGCTACGGTCAGGAAGTTCTTGGGGAAGAAGGGGTTTCTCTGCAGGGCGTAGATGGGGCCGTGGTGGCCGCTGTAGGTGCACACGATCTTCTCCGCTGGCGTCTTGGCCTTGCGGTTGCAGGAGACCACTAGGCCCTGCTCGGTCCCCACCATGAACTTGGTGGGCTGAACGGGCAGGATCAAAAGAACAGGTCCGTGTCGTTACATGGGTTATATGCTGTACCGTAACAAAGCATAGCGAATCATTGTACCGTAACAAAGCATAGCGAATCATTCTAGAATCCAGGTCAGTGCCTACAGATCAAATTGTATCTAAAGCCGGGTGAGGTTAGGGTTTTTTTTTCTTCTTCGTACCAAGCATTCAAAACAACAAGAGACTGTTCTGGAAGGCCTCACCATGGTGGTCTCAAACTCCAGGGAGATGGCGCCCAGAGAGTTGTCCAGGTTGCCCTTCTTGCTGGGGTCCAGTACCAGCTTCTCAGTGGGCTCACTCATCTTCCGGATGTCCCACCACAGCACCTGGGAGAGAGACGCCACCACAGAATTGACCCTTGCTGTGAGGTCGCGTCTGAGATACGGTGTGATGTCGCTATTGCACTGTGGTTTTGGTAACGCACACCGTTCCTTTGGCATCAACCCACTGTGGTCCAGTTTAGAACTGGGCGTTTCAAACCTGCTGACATTGAGAACGCGCGTTGCCGTACGTCGCTTTGGGCCGAAACATCTGCTACATGAACCGCTGTGAACGTAGACAGAGGCCCGGGGTCGACCCACTAGAGGTCGGGCCACCTCTCTCAACAGACCCATTGCATAACCGCCGGCTGTGAATGGCCAGGGAGAGGTCAGAGAAAGTACACCCTGGGGACGCAGGGTATCAGAGCTGGCTGCAGGTGAACCCAGAGGGGGGTCACCCGCCTATTGTGTCCCATTGTGTCTGCAGGATTCTGAGGAAAGGCATTGGGTGACAGGTCCTTTCAGGGCCACGGAGACTTGACTCACCTGGCCGTCGGTGGAGGCGGAGAAGCAGTCTGTTCCAGTCTTGGACTGCAACCAGATGACTTTGTAGACTGGGTCTCTGTGGCTGTGCTCTATTGTGGACATTTCCAGAGGCTGGCTCCCTTTGCGAGAGTCCCAATAGGCTGCGGATAGATGTCATCCTTAGTGTACGTGCGCGCGCGCGCACACACACACACACACACACACACACACCGCCTTGTGCCCCAAGGTCAAACATGCATGATTTAATCGGCAAGACAAAGGCTGGACCGATATAGACACGGATCTTGCATAACTTCAGCCATATGGCACTCGTTAGGGAAAAGCTCTCGTTAACAGTCTCTCTCGTCCCTCAGAAAAAGAACCGCGAGGAACCTCGGGATAACGAGGGATCATGCAATTATTCTATTACTAGACTCATTCTGTTGGTTTTCAAGAGCACGTCAGTGCCCCGAAGGCATCTGCCAAACGATGCACGGGAGATAGTGTGTGGGGGGGGGTCATAGGGTGACACAGTGCAAAGACAGGAAAGACAAATGGTGTTTTAACGCACAGCTCCGAGCCAAGCTTTATATATATATATATATATACATTATGCACTGCATTTTCACAGAGACATGGAATTCAACTGACGCAAAAGATAACACAGCCTAAAGGAGGCGCCGACGAATGAGAGAGAATTCTAGAGAGTAAACCCACCAATCTGGCCATTGTAGCAGCCTCCAACCAGGATGTGGGAGTCTTTGGGGTTGTACTCCAGACAGACTAGAGGAGACACCGGCTTCAGGGCCATGTCCGGTTTGTTGGGGTTATCTGAGAGAGTCAGGGGCAACACAGCGCAGGAAGAACATCAACAGTGGACCCGGAACCCAAAAAGAAGATATATGAATGAGTAGATAGATATATTTCTTTGCGCAGATACAACAGCGCTGCAAACACGTGACCGTGTTTCAAATAAACGACATCCAGACTACCGATGTTCCATAAGTAGGAGTCGAGGCTCATGTCTTTGGTGGCTTTCTGGAACTCGAGTGAGGAGTAGGCCACAGCCAGCTTGCTCCCATCAGGATGCCAGGAGACACTGGTGGCCGTGCGCTTCACTTCATTGGGGTCTCTGGGGAAAAGGTCAAGAAAAAAGAAAACCTGTTACCTTTAATAGACATGAGTCTCAATAGCTGCCCTGGCATTTCTTCTTCTGCAGAAGAAGACCTGAGGGTTCACTGTGAGCCATGGTTATGTAAATGCTGAGGGGGAGGCAGGACGGAACCTGAAAACATTGATGGTTTTGGCGGATGGTTGCTCTTCAGAATCCTCCACCACCTCCTCGTCCTCAAAGTACTCTTGATAAATGTCAATGGCGTTGTTCTGCTTGATGCAGTGCTCCATTTGCTGCGGGGGAGGAAGACAGGGCTTTGAGATGGAACGGGAGCTGTAATGACTTCTTTTTGGGGGGATGACTTTGCACCGTGTTATTCGTCTCATCACACCTCAAGCTCGTAAAACGTCCTTGAGAAAAGCGGGTTTAAACTTGCTCTTACTTGTATTTATACTATATTATATAATATATATATATTTTTTCCTTTCTTAGCCCTGCAGAACCAGCCTTTGAGATATGGGCAGTGAGCTGTGAGCTGGAATTCCTAACTAAACAGGAAGCTGAACTCGTGACACTTGGCACATGTGCTGCGCTGACGACTCGTGACCGCCGACACTCACACTGCCCAGCTGCATGATGGTGTTGACATAAAACTCGTCTTTCTCCACTTTCTTCCTGAAGCGGATGGTCTGTTCCATCTCTTGGGGGTTGACATCCTTGGGCCAGCCCCCCTCCACATGGTTGATTCCCCGGCTCACAGACTCAAAGCGCTCCGTGTTCACCTACAGAGGAGAAGACGGTCGACATGTTTTTGGGGCACAAAGAGCCCGTGGCTTTAGATTACGGGGCTGTTTACAGTAGGGGTCATATTTCGTGATCAACAGATGTGGAACAAAATGTAGGCAAAGAAGGCTTGCCAGATGCTGAATGTGAGGTCTTCATGAGGCACCTTGGATCTGGGGGAAAAGACTACTTTCACCAGGTTAAGGCCCCTGGCTCACGTCCCAAATGTAACCCTGCAGTGTGCTGTAAATTTGTGTCGGAAACAAGATGTGAGATAAGACCTTGTGGAACTCATAAAAACAGCACCTCATGCTCAGACATCTCTTGGGTGCACTGTATTGGAACATCACAGGGGTCTCTCTCTATGAAGCTGGCAGCCAGTGAAGGATCTGGGAGGATGTCCACGTGCAGCTCAGCTGGCCGGTCGGAGAAATTACACTGCCGGCCAAACTCATTGCGCTTCTTTGTGTAGACATAAACTATCTCCATGATGTATCCTGTTGAGACAATAGAGAAAGACTCTAAGGACTAATCACACCAATAAACATCAGACGTTCAGGTAGAGTGGAAGGCCCTTAAACAAAGGGTAGGGTGCATTTCAAAGGGTGCCTTCCCAAAATAGTATTATTTTAGTAATCTAGTTTGTAGCTAGACAGACTGGTTTGCTTTTAACATGTTGATGCCTTAATAGAGATCATTAACAGCGGCATCTCATCATTTAAAAATCCAATACGGATATGCCTTGGAATATGATTTTCCTCATTTTTGCCTTTACGTTTGCCATTACTGTATTAAATGTATTAAACATCAAAGCAATAGGCTCTAATTTGGTATGCAGCAGTAAGGTGTATATCGGCTAGTTGCAATAGGTGGACGATAATGGGCCCCTTACTGGTACGCTAGCTATCTAGGCTGTATACCCTATTAACCCCGGCGCTTTTAAAATGGCATTAATGTTGCTTTTAAAGTTTAAATGAGAACACTGTTGTATTCCTACCTGTCCCCTTAGAGATAAATTGCAACCAAATGTAGCGTTGTAATGTTGGTATTCCTGCTACATTAAGTTTCTCCCTACTGATGAAGCAAACACCAAACACCCATGGAGGTTTATCGTATCCTAGCAACATTCCCCGCCCTCATCGAAACTTCAGCCCGCCCACTTTGACAGAAGTTCCAATCAAACTGCGTGAAACTCAATCACTCGTTCCAATTCGGATTCGACAGTGAACAAAACCAGCATCAATACATACTCAAAAGCATTTTATTATCAACTCACAGTTACGTACAAATAAAGCACCTCTCTCAAAGATTGACGGTGCTTCACATGCACCCAATCTGGAGAAAACACAACATATTACAAGAAACCTACATAATTAAAAGATTATTTGACAATATAAGAAAACAGTCTGTTCAAAACGGAAGTCAATTATCATTAGTAAGTTACAATGGATTGATTTGTGAACCAATTGATTTCACTGTGAACGCTTTCAGCAGCACAAGTGACGACCAAAAATGATGACGATATGATATTTAAATATGCATACAACGGAATGCCATCTTTGAACAATGACCTCTGAAAATGAAAAGGATCTCTTGAAACAGAGCAAGACTCCGTAAGGGCTTTATTGGTATAAAACAAGCTATTGAGATCAAACAACCTGTGGCACATTCAGACAACTCTAAAATGTATAAGAGAAATAAAATGCTACAAAAAAAAGACCACCATCTGTTATAGTACAAGATATTTACAGAAGTCATGTTGTTTTGAAATATTTAGCATATATCGTTTTTACCCTTGTAAAACCATTCCTAAGCACTCTAACTGATGCGGTGACGCTAACCTTGTCCATGCTGCCAACGGTGTAGAACGTTTATCATGGGAAAGAAACAGAGACTGATGGATATCAGAGATATGATAAGCACGTGTGTGTGTGTGTGTGAGTGTGTGTGTGTGTGTGTGTGGACGCAAGTGTGAATTCTGAGAACATATGGGGGTCTTAACATGGAATGGTGCTCTGACAAATCCTTGGAAAAGAGGTCCAAGGGATTATCATGCAGAAAGCTCCAAGCATGAAGGGAAGATATGAACCTGTACTGCATTCTGGGGATCATCAAATACATATTTTCCTTTTCCTCTTCAGTCCCGTCTGTTACCAAGATCGGAGTATCATCGTACGCACAAACCGTTCCAAAGACTTAACAAGCCCAGTCCAGTGTCCAAGTGTTCTTTACCAAGGTTGTGAACAAGCGTCGGAAGAGAATCTCTTTCAGCAAGAAAACGATAATAGACATTTCTAATAGGAAGACTAACTAAGAGAATCGAGTAGAAACAATCTGGTTTAGAGAATTAGGGGTTGTTATAGGCACGGCAACATGCGTCCATGTTTTACACGTTTCACCTCAATATAGACAGACACGAATGATGGGTATCAGTAGTATCAGAACCATTTGTCACAATAAAGCATTTTTGTTTGTTTCGTTTAAGTAGTCGTCTCACCTAGTTGAATACTGACCCACTGAATCCCATCTTCTCGCATAAACACAAATTTCCAGTGCAACTTCAGACATTGAAAAGTAAGACCCAATTCATGTGAAAATTATACATTTTGAATGACATTACTTAAATAAAGTCATTAAGTATAAGGTCAATTGTAATTGAATATGCTATCTATGGTATCAGTTTATAAGCAGGGAGGAAGACTAAACAGTGATTGAATCTGAAGCTATAACTATCCCGGTAGTAGTAGTACAACGATTTAACGATACCTCTGCTGTAGCTTGGGAGAAAAGAGGAGAGAGTACCTGTTCGAACACAACAAATAGTTGCACTGATGGTTGCGTTGCTGTGGGTCTGTTGTCATGGTCACAGACAAAAGCCGCTCTGACAGTTTGGAATGAAAATATGGAGTCTGCCCCAGCCCTCATCCCACAGTCTCGCAGAATGGACAAGAGGCTGTGTGTGTGTGTGCTACAACCACAGTCACACATATGCATCAAAGTTGTGTGTGTGTGTGTGTCACACCTGGTTCCAGAGTCCCTTTCCGAGAAAAAAACACAAAAAAACAAGAAGAAGAAGCAGGTCCTACGCCTGGAAGTCGTTCCCAAAGTGTCTTATCTGGTCCTCCGTCATGGACAGGTAGGTGGCTCTCATGCTGGGAGAGTACTGCAGGGAGACAGGACACCAGCAAGGGTACAGAATTACACACAGCATCACCTCACTGGCACCACACACAGTGTCACACCAGTCCCTAGTCTGCCAGACAGTGGGGGCTTCACACTCTGACAGGGCCACTGAGAGTGAAGGGATCTGAGAGACTGCCGCCAGTCCTCTCCTAGCGGACCACCCCGTTGGTCTCAGACACAGGTGAAGGGATAGGACACTGTCATTCTATAGCAGCTCATGGGGATGCCCGCTATAGAATCGGAGACACGGGAGGTTTATGCCATGCACACGTAGGCCTGCCACTGTCCCTCCAAACGAGTTTAGGGGGTGAAATACAGTAGGGGGGCATCGGTGTGGCGACGTCAGTACAGCCCTGCTAACACTAGGGGAGACAGACCTGGCTGGGGGAGAGACAGGAGATGAGGAGGAGAGCAGGACATGGGGGGGTTTAGCGGTTCAAAGCCATGCCAGAGGGATAGGAAAACAGTGGAACCAAATGAACGTGGAGGTCAGTAGAATGGAAATGAAGGAAATGGGGGGGGGGGGGGGGGGGGGGGGGGGGGGGGGGGGGGGGGGAGAAGAGGAGGGAGGGAGGGAAGGTGATTCGGGAGCAGACCCAGAAGAACGGAGGAGAAGGGGAGGAGGAGGAGGAGAAAACGACTTACTCTGTTTCTATATTGCTGAGAGTATACCTCCATAAGTTGATTAACGAAAAGAAGGAAGGAGGAAAATGAAAGGTACAAACAAACATTGAAACAACAAACAAACAAACAAACAAAAAATATAAAAAGAAGCTGTTAGCTGAAAAAGCAAAGAGTTGTAGAGTTGCAGTTGGGGGGAGGGGGGGAGGTTTAATGACTGATTTGTCGCTGACAACACAAATTCAAGCTGTCATTTCAAAATATATGCGAGAAAGTAAGAGATCCCAGAGAGGATGTTAAAAATATTAAAGCAAGTAAAAATGCACGACCGGTATCTTCGTCTCTTCAAAATCCATCAGGCAGTCTACGCCTGAGAGGTTAAGCTCGATGAAAGATCAACCAGTCCCAAAACACTCTGCCGTCATTCACCGATGGCGTCCCAAGGTGGAGGCACATTCAGCCTAGAAGTCACTCTTTTAAAAACACCTGTGTCATCGCCCCCCCCCCCCCCCTGCCCCGCCCCCGGGGCCTCACTCTAATATTACGGTGTAACCGTGGTGCTGTGCTCGCGCAAACTAGACCACGTCCCCAAGGTTAAAGGGTCAGACAGGCGCCGTCGTGAAGTCTGCGAGAGCTTCTCCTGTCTCAAACGGAGAGGCTGTTGAGCAGCGGCTCCGGCTGGGGTTTCAGCGGCAGCTCCAGACTGTCAGCACACAACAGCGTGTGCTAATACACAGTTTTACAATCCTGCCCTCACACTGATGCTGATTGGTCAAAGGGGGAGTTAAGGGGAGTGGGGGTGGGTGGGCATCATAAGAAGGACTTGGCCTCTGGGGCCCAACGCACCGAGGGGGGTGGAGAGCCTCGGCCGATCAGAGGAACGTTTTCGTAGCGCGGGTTCCCTCCAAAGAGCGCCGTCTGGTTCCTGAGAGACGGGAGGGGAGAGACGGAGAGAGACCAGGAGAGAGGAGTAAAGACAGAGAGAGACAGAGAGGGAGAGGGACAGAGGAAGAGAGGGAGTCAGAAAGGAAGAAGTGAGCCAGAAGACAGGGGAAAACAAACAAACAACGAAGACAGAAGCAGAGAGAAGAGGACCATCCCAGTTAACAGGAGCCACACATCCACCACCCAGACACATTCACCCTCAACCCGGGTTTCTCAATCCCACAACGATCCATCGTTCCGACCAGCCCGCATAACAGCCCACGCTCTACAACCCTCCGGGCCTTGCCGTTCACGCTCGCTGCACCCACATGTACTCGGAGACGGGGGCGTTGGACACGGCCGGGGCCTGGGCCGGAGGGTGGAGGCTGCTCTGGCTCCCCATGCTGCTGCTGTAGCTGCAGAAGCTGTGCAGGTTGGTGTGGTTGGGGTTGGGGGCCACCCTCCGGCTCTGGGGGTTGAAGGGGTCCTCCTCGTCGATGTCGTCGTAGTCTCGCTCCCTGGAACGCGGGCACACGCGGGGGGGAGATGTCAGCGGCGGGGGCGTGGGGAGGAGGGATGTTGGCGGGGAGTACGTGCGAGGGTGGGAGAGAGAGACAGAGAGAGACAGAGACAGAGAGAGAGAGGGGAGAAAATTGGAGCAGGCTTACCTGCTGGCGATCTGCCTCCATGCCCGGGGGATGGCACACAGCATGACAGAGAAGGCTACAGCTGCCAGGATGGAGAAGACGCAGAGGTACAGCAGACCCTCCACCCCATCATAACACACACCCACCAACGCATCCAGGTAGTCCTACAAATCACGCACACAGAAACATCCGCCGTCATCAACAGAAGGACCACTCTGAATGCGTCCATCCGGGTGGGAACGTCAGCTGAGCAGCGTCGACCCAGATGGGCCTGACGAGCTGGGACAGCGGGCCGTCTTCCTCTACCTTGTTGAGTCCTCTGCAGTCCAGCAGGGCGGTCAGCTGGTGCAGGCCGGTCTCGGAGGAGTTCAGCAGGTGCTGGATGCCCAGCAGGTCCCTCTGTGGAGGACGGAGCAAGCGGAGGAGATCCTCACTGATTACACGGAGGAAGGGGAGGGGGCGGGGAGGGGGAGCAGGCTCTGGAGGGGAGCGGGACTTGTCGTGGTGAAATGAGCCCGTGTGTGTGTGCGTGCGTGTTGTATTTGAGATACGACGACGTCAGACTGCTGACGCGTCCGCGGATGTTGAGGTTACGATGTTGTGCCCTTGTAAAAGGCAAACCATTCCTCGGCACCGTCTGCCTTACCGCTGGCTAGAACTGGGCACCGCGAGTGTTTGATTCTCTCGACGCGCGCCCTTTGTCCTTTCGCTCCGGGTGAACGTGTACGAGGCTCTCAGTCGTTCTGTGTGCGAGTCCCAGGTGAAGGGGGGGGGGGGGGAGACGGGGAGACGGGGAGGGGCTCACCTCTGCGGTGGGGAAGAGAGGGACCGCGAACTGCAGCAGGCCCTGGATCTGGATCTGCATGGTGGTCAGCGACCTCTGGAAGACGGTCAGGGACTGTGGAAACACACAGCGTCAGCACTGCTGCCGTCAAGCGTACGACACGAGGTGTGCTCTCGATCCGTTAACGGGCCTTGTCGGTGTGTTCCTTCACCAGCAGGGGGCGAACCGTCCCTGTATTTACTGGGCACAGTACCACAGAAGGGAGCCGTGTGGTTCCAGGCTGGAAAATCTATTGTTTTTCGTCATGAATATGCTAATTGCTGTCCCATTCTGCTTTATCTGTGGATTTTCTCAAATGGAAATGAGAGTCGACCCCGAATCTCATCAACCGTGAGAATCGGACGACGGGGCAGTCAGCAGAGCTGGCTTTGTAATTGGAGCAGGACACAGGCAATTACCTCAGACTAGCTGATGTAATCACTGTCCTTTGATCAAAACGCTTCTCTTCCTTCTTTCTAAACGTTTGTCTGAGGCGCAGCGCGACCGAAGCGAACGACTCGCTGAGGAGTCGCCTTTTTTTTTCCTTCCTCGTCCTGCGTGCGTGTGTTCAGCCCCCGAGACCATGAGGACGGGGGAGGGGGAGGGAGAGGGGACGGGGGGAGGGGGGGGGAGAACAAAAGGACGAGGTGCAGACCGAGGAGAGCTTTGGGAGTAGGGGGGAGGGGGCTGGGAAAGGTGGTGGGAGGCCTGGGTGCGTGTCTGGTCTGCTGAGGTCATCTGCAGGCGCGCTCGCGTTGCCAGTGTGGCCAGGTCCGCCAGCTCGGCCTCTCGCCGCGGCGCTCTGTACTGATTCTCGGAGGCCACGTCTACAAGTGGCGACTCGGAGTGAAGAGCGCTTCGCAGGGCCGCCCCTCGGAAGGACGGGGGCCCTCGTCGGTATCGTGACCTGACCTAATAAAGAAAGCCCTGGTGCTTCTGGGAAGGAATAACCTCGCTGGAGTGCCCTGGAGAGACACTTGGAGAAAAGAGAGAGAGAGAGCCCAGAGACGAGAGAGGGAAAGAGAACGAAACTGAGAAAGAGAGAGGGAGATAGGGAGTGAGAGAAGAGAGAGAGAGAGCCCAGAGACAAGATAGGGAAAGAGAAAGAAACAGAGAAAGAGAGAAAGAAAGAGGGAGGGAGAGAAGAGAGAGCCCAGAGACACGAGAGGGAAAGAGAACGAAACAGAGAAAGAGAGAGGGAGATAGGGAGTGAGAGAAGAGAGAGAGAGAGCCCAGAGACAAGATAGGGAAAGAGAAAGAAACAGAGAAAGAGAGAAAGAAAGAGGGAGGGAGAGAAGAGAGAGCCCAGAGACACGAGAGGGAAAGAGAACGAAACAGAGAAAGAGAGAGGGAGAGAGGGAGGGAAGAGAGAGAAAGCCCAGAGACAAGAGAGGGAAAGAGAACGAAACAGAGGTAGAGAGAAGGAAAGAGGGAGGGAGAGAAAGACACAGAGGGCAAGAAAGAGCGAGAGAGCGCAAGAGAGGAGGGAGGGTGAAAGAGAGCAAAAGATCGAGAGCAGGGAGACAGACGGGGGTCGAAGAGAGCAGACGGGTCAGACGCGGCTCGTCCGTGCCGCGGGGCTGTGAGCGGGAGTCGTGTGGAGCGTACCTGCTGGAAGGGGTTGGGCAGAGTCTGGCTGCAGTACAGGTAGTAGTGAACAATATCTGCAGAGAGACGGGAGAAGAGACAACGCCATATCAGAAGGGGGTCAGGGCTCGATGACTCTGTGATAACTTGTCTCATTCAACAACATGATTGGAGGAAGTTACCAGGGCCGATGAGGCCCCTGGTCTGGTTCATGAGGTATTTGTCTGGGGCCACGCAGAAGTCGCTGGTACCCTGAACCAAAAGCAGAGGAGGAAGGAGTTTAGTCGAAGAACACGCACAGACAATGCAACATCTTCAAAGACTGGCAAATGTTTTCCGATGAGTAGATGTGACAGTACTACCAACAGAGAGCTTTGGCTGCCTCTCCTAATATTCGGTGAATGCCTGATGTCTCTGGGGCCCAGTAGAATATGCACATGGGCCCCAGGGGCCTCTAGGGGGCCCGGTTAATGAGAGGATGAAACACTGTCTGCTCTCCCAAAGCTCGGTGTTTGGGAATACATCGATGGATCTGCCTAACCATGTGTGTGTATTTATGTGTGTGTGTATACGCATCTTTGCATATTGCTCTGTCTGTCATTTTTTCCCCGTGCAGGAATTGAGTATGCGTTCATGTATTATGTAGGAAGCCAACAGGATGCAGACTTCTTCTTCTTCTCCTCAGGTGGCTGCAGGAAGAGGAGGAGCACAGCAGCCTCGCTACCACCGCCCTGCTGGTCTACCGGGGCCACGCAGGCCTGACCTAGCTGCCGGATACTGTTACATTCTAATGAGATCAACCCCCATCCCCTCCCTGTAGGAGCTGGAATACCTCACGCAATCTCAGGGCAACGTGCGGAGGAGAGAGAGAGAGCAGAGAGAGAGTAGACAGAGAGCAAGAGAGATAGAGAGAGAGCAGCGAGAGAGTAGAGAGAGACAGCAGAGAGAGAGTAGAGAGAGAGAGCAAGAGAGATAGAGAAAGAGCAGAGAGAGACAGAGATAGAGAGAGAGCAGAGAGAGAGTAGAGAGAGAGCAAGAGAGAGAGAGAGCGAGAGAGGGTTGAAAGAATGATGAACGGCCCCACCAGTTATTTATAGTGGCTGTATGTCGCACATGCACCCACACACACACAGTAAACTCACAGTGTTGACACTATCAACCAGTGTACTGCACCATACATAATTGGTTTTGTGGACAGCTGTTCTATGTGCATGTATTTGCAATTATGTGTCCTTTTGAAGTGGGGAATGCGATTGGTTCCGGGAGGAGAGTTAAGGACCAGCCAATAACAGTCAGTATACTACTCTGGAAGCTCGTCACCAACCCCGAGACGCTAATTGCACGATGATGGTGTGAGGGCGGAAGCCTAGACCACAACAGCACCTCTGTAACTCCCCCCCCCCCCCCCCCCCCACCAAACACCAGTTACCTCAGTCGACCTCAAAACCCTCAAGCTCCAGGTCGTAAACACAGCCACGTTTAAGACGCGGGCTTTAAATACAGCCTTGCAATGCAGACGTGCAATTTCAAAAGTAAAAAAAACGAAACACTTTCAACCCGAAGACGGTGTTGACATTGACTTTCCACATGACATCCTGTCGTCTTAGCAGGGCAATCTGCCCCTGGCTGCTATCATATGCTATCTATGGGCCCAGTCCACAGCCTCAGGTATGGAGGGGGAAAAAAATGATATATATAGAGAGAGAGAAGAAGAGAGAAATAGAACATAGGAGCCTTAGGCGGATATGTGACTCACACACCACCAGTGTCTATCTATTCTAAATCCCCCCCCAACACACACACACTGAGTAGTCAAAGACCGGTGGGTTGATCTGCTCCGGGGCTAAAGAAATGGCGCCGAATACAGAGCGTTAATCTCAGTTTCGACGCCAGCGGACGCGAGGAACCGAACAACGACCTACGATCAGCGCCGTCTCCGTCGGAGGACCACGGGGGGGGGGTCGCCTCACGGCGTGACGAACGCCGTCGCGGCCAGACGTCGCCTCGAGGAAAAACCCACCGTTAAACCGCATCGGCCCGTATGTTTGGGTTCCCCTGGTCTGAGGTGTTCCGCGGTGTGTTCTGGACCAGAACACGCCCGAAGCGGTGATGAACCTGGCTGTGGAAGGAGAGGCCTAGGCTGCGATCTCTTGACAGGAACCTTCCTGCACGTTCCAAACTGCCGGAAGGTTTTTGTGGGTTGTGTTTTGCGAGTCTGCAAATGACGGGGGTGTGATCAAAGCCTCGCACGATAGGGGGAAGACAGCAGCCCCCGTGTCCTGGGGGGGACGGGGGGGACGGGGGGCTGGCGGGAGGACGGAGGAACCAAAATCCTTTTGATTTCATGCCTCCGCCAGCTCAGGTGCCAGGTGCAAGGTGCTCTTCTCCTCTCTCCGTCACCTTCTGCTCCACTTAGCAGTCGATCCCTCTCCGGCTGTTTCGGAGCTGAGGAAGCAGTCCTTCACCGAGCTGTGAGATGGTTGCCGTTTGACCTCGCGCTTCAGCAGAAGGCCTGGGCTCTTCTTGTTTTGTGTTGTGTTTACGTACCCGGGGGACTTCCGTGGAAAAGAGCTTTTAGGAGAGATTGCTCTCACGATAAAACCACTCCCTCACGTCCGTTTTTTGCTTGCTCAGTGTGTGCACCCAAACTATGTTAACCCCCCCATCTCTCTCTCTATCTCATAAAAAAAAATTTTTTTTCCTCTCTCCCATCCGTTCGCATTAACACTGTAACCCAACCCCGCATCACCACACTGGGGTCGTGATCACGCTAGATGTGAACCCTGAGGGTCACGGTTGTGTTGGAACTCACCACAGCGCTGGCCAGGTCCGCTCCCAAAGACGCCCAGCTGAGGACCAGTGTCAGCACCCCAAACACCATCATCCTGAGGGACACACACACACACAATGTTCACACACACACACACACACACCAGAAACCAATGCAGTCAGCACATTGCATTATCATCAAGCTACAGGCAGAGCACTGGCTGTAATAACACCATCAATCTAACAGTCATAAGTTAGACATTGACAAACACAAACTTTCAATTTCGGAGCTGTGCTGTCTAGGTGGTACATAAATACCAGCACAGGGTCTAGTGTTCATACCAGGATATCACAGGGTATAGTGTTAATACCAGGATATCACAGGGTCTAGTGTTAATACCAGGATATCACAGGGTATAGTGTTAATATGAGGATATCATAGGGTCTAGTGTTAATACCAGGATATCACAGGGTATAGTGTTAATACCAGGATATCACAGGGTATAGTGTTAATACCAGGATATCACAGGGTCTAGTGTTATTACCAGGCTATCACAGGGTATAGTGTTAATACCAGGATATCATAGGGTCTAGTGTTAATACCAGGATATCACAGGGTCTAGTGTTAATACCAGGATTTCACAGGGTATAGTGTTAATACCAGGATATCATAGGGTCTAGTGTTAATACCAGGATATCACAGGGTATAGTGTTAATACCAGGATATCACAGGGTATAGTGTTAATACCAGGATATCACAGGGTCTAGTGTTAATACCAGGATATCACAGGGTATAGTGTTAATACCAGGATATCACAGGGTCTAGTGTTAATACCAGGATATCACAGGGTCTAGTGTTAATACCAGGATATCATAGGGTCTACTGTTAATACCAGGATATCACAGGGTATGGTGTTAATACCAGGATATCATAGGGTCTAGTGTTAATACCAGGATATCACAGGGTATAGTGTTAATACCAGGATTTCACAGGGTCTAGTGTTAATACCAGGATATCATAGGGTCTTGTGTTAATACCGGGATATCACAGGGTCTAGTGTTAATACCGGGACATCACAGGGTCTAATGTTTATACCAGGACATCACAGGGTCTAGTGTTAATACCAGGATATCATAGGGTCTTGTGTTAATACCAGGATATCACAGGGTCTAGTGTTAATACCGGGACATCACAGGGTCTAATGTTTATACCAGGACATCACAGGGTCTAGTGTTAATACCAGGATATTATAGAACCAACAACCCAACCACAGGTCATAGGTCACGTTTCTTTTGTTCCCAATTCCTTACGGGGTTGGGTGGGGGGCGCGCAGCAGGGCAGACTGAGCACGCTCGGTAGCGGGCCGTGTCTGAACATAAATACAGATGTCATCATCATCATCATCCCGCTCCTGTCATCCATTCAAGGGCTAAGAGGCTGTTAGCTGCATGATGTGCACGCTCTCATGCACCTGGGGCTCTACTCCTCCTCTCCGCCCACCAAAAAGCCATCAGGGAATGAGATCCAGGATGTGATAACAAGCATGCGTGTGTGTGTGTGCGCGTGTGTGTGCATCCAAGGCCCATGCGAACAAAGGGATCAATGATGCATACCAAGCAACCAACATTTACCCGGTCATAGATCCCCTTCAGATTGAAGATCAACACAAATCCCTTGTCGAGCAAATGACCGCGTGCCCTTCCATTTAACCAGGCTAAGCTCACGTTCGGTCTCACCGTGTAGAAACAGAGGTTTGGAACAGCAGTCTGTCTCCTGGTTTGGGGCTGCTGCTGCCCCCCCTCCTCCCCAGCAGCTATCAAGCTGGCTGCCTCACTAATTCACAACAGGCTGACAAGATAATGAGCTCCTGTTCCCATCACTGTACGTCTCTCTCTCCCTCTCCCTCTCCCTCTCCCTCTCCCTCTCCCTCTCCCTCTCCCTCTCCCTCTCCCTCTCCTCTCCCTCTCCCCCCCTCCCTCCGTCCCTCTCCCTCTCCCACTGTACATCCCCTATCCGTTTCCCTCTCTCGCTCTCTCTCACTCACCCACCCAATATCTGTCTCTTTGGTTCGCTCCCTCTCTTCCCTCCCCCTTCCGTCTCCCCCTCGCCCCGTACATCCCTCGAACTGTCTCCCTCCATCTCTCTGTGCCTCTTTTGTCTCTCTCGTCAAGACGGACGGTGAGCACCGGCTGAATAATGGCCTTCCAGTCAGGGGTGGGGGGAGACAGAGAGGAGAGTGTCACCAGTATGATTAGCAGAACAGAGTGCCTCAGATGCCGCTCTGCAGTATGACTCACCCGACAACGACTGTACTTTCTGTTAAAGAGTTAAGTTAGAAGTTTCTATCTGGGGCGCCCATGTCTGGCTGTCTGGCTACGTGTGTGTGTGAGACAGAGTGTTTTTGTGTTTAACTGCGTGCGTCCGTGGTAAACGTTAACGCGTATGCCTACATGTGCGGTATGCTTTCGTAAATGTTTGCTTGCGTTGGTTGGTTTGTTTGCGCGTGCGTGCGTCCGTCTGCCTGTGCGGTGCGTGTCTGTGTGGATGTGCAGGGGGGGGGGGGGTATGGAAGACTAAGTGGGCCGCCCCGCCTGGCTCTGAGTGGCGCTGGCTGGGTCACGATGGGCTCCGTTGGCCCGTGGTGGTCTGGGTCTGAGTGGCTGCCGCTGGGCTGCGCAGTGGGCAGCCGTAACGCCCAAGTGGCCCCGCTCATCGACACGCGCAGCCAGGTCATGGAAGTGGAAAGCGAGCCAGCGATGCTTGTTGTTCCCAGGCAGCGGTCAGGCCTGTTTGGGACACGAGGGAACGCGACGCCCCGCACACAGGCACACATGGTCGGGGATGGAGAGCCACCCACACGCTAACCCAACAAACCCTCGACCTCGAGGCGGGCGTCCCACATCTGGGACTGTTCAGACCACCCTCTGTAACCCCTCGGAGAGAGGAAGGACCTAGAGGGGCCTTGTGCTTCAGTGGAGCTATGCCACCATCTGTCTACTGAGCACACTCACGCACACACACACAAACACACACACACAACTAGGAGGTCCTCACAACTCAAGACATGACTGTTAATACTCAAACCGTTACCGATACCAAATGTGGAAACGTCCTCTGTGAAAGCTGAGTGAAGAGTGTGTGTGTGTGGTGTGTGCAAGCGTGTGTGGGTGTGTGTGCTGCTTGGCTGTAAGGGGCCCTCGGTGACTGATGTAGAGAGACGGCGCAGGGCTCGGCTGGGTGAACACAGCCCCCGGGTGGATAACGTGCACCGGGGGGAACCTCCAGCCTGGCAGGGGGGGCGCCAGGCGGAACCTTCCAGAGAACCCTGGAGGGGGAGAGCACAGGAAGCTGAGCCGGAAGGCACGTGGGCATGTGGGCGTGTAGGAGGGAGTGACTGAGTTTGTGTGCGAGAGACGAGCAGTATGTGTGTGTGTGTGTTAAAGAAAAGGCAGTGTGTCTATTTCGGATGGTAGCACAACCCTTCCATGGAAGCTTGGTCCGTTTCCTTCACCGAACCCCTTCACAAGAACACAACAATGGAGGAACCTGAATAATTGAAGCGGTTCCACGCTGGGAAGGCGTGAACACGCTGAGGTGGAAGGTGGCGGAACCCATGTACCTTACACGAGCAGCCAGGACGAGGACGAGTCACGAGTCGCTCAGAGAGATGTCGATCAGACAGGTGTTAATCCCCAACGATGGCACTGCTCCAGATCCCGCTAGTCCACGGTGTGACATAGACGAGGTAGCAACAATCCTGGTTAATCCCATCAAATGGCGCTGCCATTCAACCGGCCGCGACCCTACCAACCTGGGACGACATCTCTCGATGTCTTTGGCGCTGTGCTCGTCCATCGAGTCATGCGACGGAGCCACAACCCCGGACCACGCTAGACAACCTTTGCCTCCTTGAATTCCCCCTGGAGCAGGTCAAATCTGCCACCACCCACCAGACCCATGTCCTCCTGTTATCGAGAGCAGAACGTGTGCCGCTTTCCCCGCTCTCAACCCTTCGACGTCAACCGGAGGGCTGTCGTACGAGGGGAAACGCAAGGACAAATAAAGAAGGAAAGCTGGAGTTTGATTTACAGTCAGGCAGTGAGCCAGTCGGTGTTTTGATGGCTGAAGTCGAAAGTAAATAAATAAAGGCAGACTCTTGTTCTTTGTCTGTTCTTTGTTTGATGGAAAGTTACCGCTTGGCATTCTGTATACCGTTGGCTCACTGCAGTGGAGCGAGTCGCTCTTCCAACCCCGGTCACGCAAACAGCTGGAGCATCATCCAGGGAAGGATGTAGCAGGACTGGGATGAGGGTGAGACAGGGAGGGATGGAGCAGGACTGGGATGAGGGTGAGACAGGGAGGGATGGAGCAGGACTGGGATGAGGGTGAGACAGGGAGGGATGGAGCAGGACTGGGATGAGGGTGAGACAGGGAGGGATGGAGCAGGACTGGGATGAGGGTGAGACAGGGAGGGATGGAGCAGGACTGGGATGAGGGTGAGACAGGCAGGGACTAAAAGGACGGGAAGGGGGAGGGGTCACTCCGGGAGGCTTGTACTTACGTGGTGAGGAGCCATCGAGACTGCTTGGCCAGCCCCAGGCAGGCTGCCAGACAGATGACCAGGTCCAGGATGAGCAGCAGCAGGTAGGTGAGCCACCTGCAGGACGGAGGGAGAAGGACAAGCGTTCACGCGCGGCCGTGTCCACCTCCGCGAGCGGGAGTCTCGTATCAAGGAAACGGCCCCATTCCCCCCATCCAACCCCTCAAGTGCGACACGCACTGCAGGATGGGACAGTGCAGAATGTGCGGAGGCTGTTTCGGACTATTTCTAGGAGTTGTCAACTCGTGTCAGCTGACGTCGTCCCACTGTGGGTGGGCGCCCGTCTGCGAGTGTGTGCACGTGTGTGTGTGTGTTGGTGTCCCACGCACACCTCTGTAGCCATCTGCTCACCTTAAGGTGGTCAGTCTGTGGCCCAGGACAGAGCCATGCTAAGAGCCGTAGTCCAGACTGTTAATAATGAATGAGGCTAAATCCATATGGTTGAATATTTCATGCTCTGAGAGAGAGACTGTTATTCCCCCCCCCTTCGCATCACAGGGTAGAGTCGTGCAGTACCACAGTGGTATGGAGGGGGAGGGGGGGGGGGCAAGACAGCCCTGTTGATGGGATTCCTCTACGGGGCAAATTAGAGTGCAACGAAACCTCATCTGAGGGACTAGTGGGTTTGGGGGTGGATGTGGTGGTGGGGGGGTGGGGGGGATTAGAGCTATGGCATCTCTCCGAACCCTGCCTCCATGTGCTGAGTACTCCTTTGCACACAAACACACACACACACCCCCCCCCTCTCTTCCAGAGGTTTGAGGGGTGTGAGCGAGGAGAATGACTGCATTCTCGACCGAGGCTCCATGTCAATTCAGAGGTGCCCGTTCACTGGCTGTGGAGCCACCAGGAGCACTGAGTCATGGCAGGCGCAGCCCGCAGAATCCCATTTCAGCTCCGAATCGTCCGCGCCACCGATACCAAAATCTCCCCCCCGGTCATTATCTCAAAGCTAACAGCGGGGGGAACAGGCTTCTCTGTGCTTGTCCTAAACCCAGAGCTTTGGAACTCTTGACGGGGGGAGAGGGGGCATACAGGGGAGGGGATTTGAACCCATGACATCTCGTTCTGCGGTCGCAGGTTCTACCGCGGACCTGTAGTACTCGACCAGGGAGGTCTGGCTGGCGAGGGAGGCCAGGTCCACCTTGGCCTGCTCCAAGTCTGGCAGGCCCAGCAGCTGCTTGATGACGTTGTCGGCCATCTGCTGCATGAAGCGCAGGGTCTGGACGTAGTCGCCGCGCGTGGCGAAGATCTCGTCCAGCCGGGCCAGGTGCTGCTGCAGGCCGCTCTGCATGCCGCCCATGGTGCCTGTCACCTGCGCACACACACACACACACACACATACACGCATGCAGGCGCACACACGCAGAGACAGACACACAGAGAGACTTCAGGGAGGTTTGTAAAACATTCCTGATATGGAAATAGTTGCGCGCGTGTCGGCCTGTTTCTGCCGCATAAACAAACACAAACACAAAGAGCTTCATGGGAAATCCTCAAAAGCACATGCGGGCCGTAAACCAACGCTCCCGCTCACACATTGTTCCGTGACACACACCAGCTTAGGTCAATAAAAGAGAAATGCCAAAGTCCGACCAAACAGCAGCAAAGGAGGGTACAGCAGTCTAAGGCAGCTACCTTAGCGTAACGACAAACAGGGTAGCTTCCGGGGAAAGGCTGCTGACAAGAGAAATGGTCTTTCGAGACGGCACATCCTGCCATTTGATCATTAAAAAGGGTATTAAATGCTTCTATTCAGCCCTGGGTACTTGGCATTCACAGAGGAGAGCAGTCATGTTGTTTCCCTGCGTTTGTAGGATAGAGGCCAGCCTGATGATGGCCGGGTGGAATGAGCTAGCTTGGTATTCGCTGTAGACTCCTGACTAGACTGCCCGTGGCAGAACTGAACACAGAGAGAGGAGGAGGGACCATGGGACAAGTGGGATGGAAAGGAAGGGAGAGAGAGATGAGGACAGAGAGAGAGAGGGAGGGAAACAGAGACGGCAGGGGTAGCGTGAGAGAGGACGAAAAGAAAGGAGAACAGGCCTGGAGGCAGAGAGAGAGGGAAAGATAGAGAGGGAGAGAGAGAGAGAGAGAGAGAGAGAGAGAGAGAGAGAGAGAGAGAGAGAGAGAGAGAGATTTTGTCAAGTGAACAAAGCCAGTTTGAGGGTTAGATGAGGACGGCAAGGTGACAAAAGCTTTTTACAGAAAAGATGGTTGGATAGGACGTTCTAAACTAGACTGATAGCAACATTACCACAAGGGGCCACAAAGAGAAAAAAAGAGAGAGAGCGAGAAAGAGAGAGCGAGAGAGAGAGACAAAAAGAGTATACATGTGTGCGCAATGACTGAAAGTAAGAGAGTGAGTGTAAGTGAGTGAGAGAGCGAGCGAGCGAGAGAGAGAAGCGATGAATCCAGTCGAGTCCCGTGCCTGTGGTGTTGGTGTGCTATCTGATCCAGTCAGTCATTTCATGGGGCTTTATATCAATCCGCTCCCGTGGGGAGATGAGAGCTCCTTTGCCAGCTTAGCTGGGGAATCTCGTCTGGATCTGCCCACTGGATCTGACACTGGATCCGGTTGTCAGGTCACTTTATTTCCAACCTCCTTCCGTCACTCTGAAGACCCAATCTTGACAATGAAGACCCAATCTGGTTGTTTACCCGTTTCGCACATCAGACAACACTGGTTGTTGCTAGGAGGAAATCGGATTCTTACACAGGCAATGCAACCTGGGGACTTTTGTTTTGGCGGGGGGGGGGGAGAGGGTATATTTACAAGGGCTCTCTCTCAGGGCTTAAGGGACAGCGACAGGAATAAGCGAGGAGATGACAGATGCTAAGCCTGGCCGCTTGGTAGAGCCTGTGTGTTTTTCATCTGAGAGACGCGAGATGGATTGTGTCTGTTCTGGAGGGAAGGGTGGTGGTGGGGGGGTGCTTCTTCAATTAAAATGGAATGTCTGAACTCAGCCGTGAAATGGAACAAGGTGTGCAAGTGCTGTTGACACCCTCATGCCCAAAGATAGATCCCTTCTCCCCTCATTAAATAGAGGCAGTAAAAAAATAAATAAGTACAAAATTAATAAATAAAAACTCCACCGTTGATTTTGAGGACCGTTTTGAGATTCCAAAAATAGCTTTTGCCCCAGGGGAAGGGTTGAGAGGTTATGGGTTTGGATAAAGAGAGAGACATTAAAGTGACTTTCAAATCTGCCTTTTGGAAAAATTGGTGATTGTCGTGCGAAGCACAAATGTGGCAAACAGAATGAGAAAGGGAGACCAATCACCAGAGCGGCGGACTGAGGGCAGGGGTGAAGACACGTGAGCAGAATCCTCAGGGGTCAGATGGCTGAGCGGTTAGGGAGTAGGGCTATTAATCAGAAGGTTGTTGGTTCGATTCCCGGCCGTGCCAAATGACGTTGTGTCCTTGGGCAAGGCACTTCACCCTACTTGCCTCGAGGAGAATGTCCCTGTACTTACTGTAAGTCGCTCTGGATAAGAGCATCTGCTAAATGACTAAATGTAAATGTAAATCCTAGGCTGACCTCAGCGTGCTTTTCGCTGGCATTACCAGTTTCCCCTTTCCACTTTAAATACTCCCAAACTGTCAATCAATAGCCCACGTCCGATTCCTCCCTCCTTGGAACTTTTTAAGTTCCCCTTTTTAAGCAACCCTTCGAGCTGCAGTGTGTGCGAGGAAGACAGCAGGGCAGGCCCCTCCCCTTCCTGCCCCCCCCTCTCCCACTCCCCTCACCCACCCGGTCCTGGAAGGGGATCCCCCCTCGGCTAAACGTCCGTGAAACAAGCCCCCCGCTTCCGCTGGAGCTTTCGCAAAACCACTTTGAACTCCTCATTCAGGTTTCCTCCAGGGAACATTCCAGAAGAAGCCGTTTTTGGGCACGCGGTGTCACACATGTCGTGTTTCAGCCCTCTCCTGTTTCCCAGACAAAGCATATTATAGACCGACTGAGAGGGATATGTTTATGATTTGGCTCGGGCGAGCTTCCAGCTAGCGTTTGAGCTCGGTCCAAATGCTCTTTGACTGACCCAGACTAATCTAACGCACTGGCTGCCAACACCTAACTGTACTATCTCGACTCAGCCCTACGCACACAATACAGATTGTTTATTTATAGAAGGTGTGAGAGCATTGTGTTCGCATCAACACAACACGTTGAGCGTTCCGGACACACGCTGTCCCATTACATCGCCATGTTTTCCTGGCCTCACTCCCTGAAACGAATGTCTCATCCTGTCCAAAACCAGGCTTTCACTGGGGAAATCTGATAACACCTTTCCCAATCCCAGTCAGGGTTGTGCGAGGGAGTACGTATGCGGGGTCTTGACGCACACCCACGCTCCAGAACGAATCGAGGTCTTGACAGAAGCAGAGAAAAGCGTCCATTGACGGGGGGGGGGGGGGGGGGGGGGGGGGGGGGAGTGCTTGACTTCCAACCTTTTCCTCTCACAGAGTTGTTCCTCGGCTGAAACCCCACAGCTGAAGAGGAGGAGAGGAATAAGGGGACTGGGGGAGGAGGAGGTGGAGGGCAGGCATCTGTGCGGGGCCTAGGCCAAGAGCGTCTATTGTTTGCCGACGAGGGGAAGTCAACATGAACCTGCCAATCAGGGGGCCTCTTATTGGTCCTTGAGTTGCCCAATCAAAGGCCTTTGTTTCCGGGGGAGTTCATGGTTGATTATGTGGGGGGAGACGGCAGACTGTGCGCGCCACAGTGAGCTCTTTGTGCAGGTCGAGGAGGACACTCTTTAACAGTCTATCCCAGCGTGCCCTGCACACACACACACAAACACACACGCAGGCAGGCGACACGGACGAGCGTTCCGCTAATGAGCTCCTCCACTTGTCTAACTGCGCGGGAATCCCAGCTGATACGAGATAGGAGACTCGCATGCAAATCTCCCCCCCCCCCCCCCCCCCCCCCCCCCCCCACACATGGCACAAGAAAGCATGGTGGTGGTTCGGCGTGGCTTCATGGTGACTCTGGGGTCCAGGCTACAGAGAGCTGCTGCAGAGCCGAGTTTGAAAAGACGAAAAAAGTTCACAGTTCAGAGAGTCAGAGAGCGCCTGAAAGAGGCCTTTTTCCCCTCGATAGGCTTGGATGCTGCCAGTCGGCTCTGGGCTTTTTAGTTTTCCATTCTCCGTGTCAGTGGAAGGGGCCAGTTGGGGTCCCTGAGAGAGTTGCGCTCTCTGAGAGGGGGGGGGTGGGGGGTGGGGGTGGGCGGCGTCGCGGCTACAGCCGACAACAGTGGCAGAGCACTCATCCCTCCGCCTGACTTTCCGTGTCTGAGGAACGTCGAAGTCGCTGATTTGGAGGGTCAAGCTGGACCTTCACGCCATTTCTGACATCCTCTCCCCCTCAGGTCCATGACCCCCCGAGGACGTCGCAGCCTTTGGATCGTGCGGCCTTTTGAGATGGCGGGGTTTCAAATATAGAATGTCCCAATTTTTTTACATGGAGAGGTGACACGGGGGGGGGGGGGGGGGGGAGGAAGGAATGTTCCCACGGCTGGGTGGCTTTCTGAGCGTTATCGCAGAGAGAGAGAGAGAGAGAGAGAGAGAGAGAGAGAGAGAGAGAGAGAGAGAGCGAGAGAGAGAGAGAGAGAGAGAGAGGAGCGAGAGACTCCTTGACAGAAGGATGAAATAAGCGCGTAAAGCTGGATTTGGGGGAATCTTCATGGTGGTGACTGGCGCTACTAAGCACTTCAACCGGAAAACGAGCCACTGATATAAATAGACTCCAGCGGTTTGTCAGTGAAGTGTGTGTGTGTGTGTGTGTGCGAGGGCAGCGAAGGAGAGTTATCTGTTAAGGTTGGAGGATGAGGGAGGAGGGGGGAGGGGGGAGGGTCAGGGGATAGAGGATCAATTTACAGCAGGGAAAACAGCAAAGACAACCATTTGAAGCGTGACATATCCGACTCGGCAGCCCCCGCAATTCCCCTCCTCTCGTCCAGAGAAGGGTGTGTGTGTGTGTGTGTGTGAGAGTGTGTGTGTGTGTTTTGCCCTGTAAATAACTAGTCCTCACGTCCGCCAGAACAGTATTGCTCCTTTGACACTGACAATTGCTTGCATACGGAAAGGGGAAAGATTGGAAACACGGAACCCGTCACAGGAAGGGGAAAACGGTGGCTCCCAGAACATTGTTGGTGTGATCCCCCCGCAGTAAGAAGTGCACACGGCACTAGCTCAGCACTCGTCCTCCGTGAAGTCGTCATCACATTCAATCCAACTTAAACAGAGACACTGAATTTGGCTGACTGACACAGATGAATGAAGGCAAACCAGCCAGTCAGAGGAGATGCTCGGCAGTGAACCTGTGTGTGTGTGTTTGTGTGTGTGTGTGTGTGTTTGTTGCCCCAGGACAGAGGTGATGGTGTGTGTGTGTAGCCCCAGGGCAGAGGTGAAGGTGTGTGTAGCCCCAGGGCAGAGGTGATGGTGTGTGAGTGTGTGTGTGTGTAGCCGGGCTGCTACTCACCAGGCTGTCCACCCCCCCCAGGGTGTGGTTGGCGTTGTACATGGAGTAGGTCAACTGGTACACGCCGTCGTTGGTCTCGCTGTTGCCATAGAAACCCACTCCCACCGCGGCGCTGTGAAGAGAGAGGATGGGGGGGGAGATGATGCTGCAGGTTAGCGCTGGATATCCGGAGCACGACACGCCTAAAGCTGAAGATCCGTGAATAAAGTCGAACTTCCTGTCACGTTCTGTGACACTCGCCATCGTACGGCGTCATCGCTTCCTCCTTCATGTGGCGTGCGCCCCGTGGAGTTTACACGGCGCTGACAACACCAGCTGACAACAGTGAGGGGGCCCTCCATACCGTGCTTGGTCAACCTGCTTCCCTTACGAACACACTGGAGACGCAGGTTCACTGAAGAGCACATGATGACATCACGGATGAATCTAGAACATGAGAGAACACACGCACACTTCAAATATTCATGGAGGCCCGTGTGGTTGGGTGGCTGTTCTGTTCCCTGGTCAGTTCTCATCGGAACATCCCTCGTAGGAACATAAAAACCCTGCACTTTCACTGTCAAATATGCACGCACTTCACACACGCACACACACACACACCAGGCTAACACACCCACTGTGTCTTAGCTCTTGCGCTGTGCTGAGATGTACGCTCCAAGGGTCACCCCAGTCGGCTGAGAGTCCGTTTCTTGGTACGCGAGTGTGACCGGTTGTGAAGGAGCGTGCCAGACTTCCTCTCGCTCTCACTCACACACACACAAGCCCGCTGGAAACCCCCTCGTTCAACACTGCACGCATACCAACATCGCTGCAACCCTCCACCCACCTCAACACGCCACCCCTCGGGACTGTTTACATCTCCATTGCAATCATTTAGCAGATGCTTCGATCCGAAGCGACGTACACACATTGTATACAGAAGTGAAGCCCCCCCCCCAACGTCATCCCAGGTGTGTTTACGCTGAAGCCAGATGAGGAGCGGAGGAGAAGAGAGAGAGAGATTTCCAGGAGGCTTAGGAGGGGAGGTTAGCGTCTGTTCTGCCCTCTCCCTCTCCCTCCTTCCCTCCCTCCCTCCGTCTCTCCCCAGGTCTTCCTCCAGCAGGAAGTATCTGCAAATCCCTGTAAGCAGATGTTTCCTCCGCATACGTCGTTATTTGAAGCGACGCAAAACGTGACTGTCCGGTGTGGCAGTGTGTGTGTGTGTGTGTTAAAGGAGGCTTGGCTACATGGGGTACCGGAACAGGAGAACCATCATCATAATTAGAACAATGAGCCTCATCAGAGAGCTAGAACCCTGCAGGGAAACCACCCACACAGCACGTCCACTATGTCTGTGGTGGAGGGAGAGACAGAGAGAGAGACAGAGTGAGTGAGAGAGAGAGAGAGAGAGAGAGAGAGAGAGAGAGAGAGAGAGAGAGAGAGAGAGAGGAGAGAGAAAGACAGAGAGAGAGAGAGAGAGAGAGGGACAGAGAAAGGAAAGTGAAAGGAGTTCTTTGAATGGAACGGAGCACCCTAATTAATTGAAATAGTTGGGAGGGTGAAGGAGAGGCAAGAGTATACATGGTTTCCATTCGATTGGACGAGGTTGTGCATTGCCTTTGGGGGGGTGGGGGGGGGCTTTGCCTACAGAATGAGGAGAAAAAACGGCCTAAAAACGAATCAAAGCGTGGTGCCTAGCTACTCCTTTCATCGCCCCTGTGTTGAAACAACGTCTCTGATGCTGGAATGCAGACCGAGTCCTCGTAGGAAGTAGCGCTTACCGGATAACAGCAGCTGGGAGACACTCAGGGTGCTTTTGAAGAGCTCCGAAATGGGTTTTCTAAACTATGATACTAATTAACAACGAGGCTGAGGCAGAGGAGAGAGAGGACGAGGGAGAGAGACAGAGAGAGAGGCAGGGAGAGGGACGGAGAGAGAGATGTTATAGAACTCCAACACAATTAGAGGCAGACACGCGTTAAAGAAGGGTTTGGGTTGCACCGAGCATGTGCAGAACGTGCTCGCCGACTGTCAAGTCAATAAAGCTCAAATGGGCAAGAGAGGAAGAGACGACAACGAAAGAGGTGGGAAACAGAGAGAGAGAGAGAGAGAGAGAGAGAAGGGGTGAGTCTAAGAAAGAATGGGGGAAGCCCCCTCAGGGCCAAACTGTGGCCCACTGTTGAGGTAGTGGTGACGCAGTAAGAGAGCCCAGAGATGGAAGTCACGCCCCGGGAGGTCCAGAGCGGAATGGAGAGACGCAGACTTGCTTTCAATGTGCACATCTGCGCAAATACATCCCCCGGGCTCTGAAACATTCTGCATACTTAGTCTTCTGACCACTGCCTTCCACTGAACTCCCATCTGTGATACACGTCTCCATATCAGGCTTCCAAAAGTCTAAAAATCACTTCCAAGCATAATAGGTGTCATTCGGTATTACCCCCAAATGGGATGTCGGAGCGGTATGTCGTATGATGCAGAAAATAGCTCAGCGAATACAGTGACTGATCACCATCAAAAAGGTGAGTCAACGTGTCTCACGAGAGAGGGGTGTGTCGGCTTTGGCCTGCTCAGTGACAACACAGCTGCACTGGGATGTCACTGGTGTTTGCGGAGGTGGGGAAGCACGTGTGTGTGTGTGTTTGGAGGGGGAGGCTGATGGGGGGGGGGGTCACAGTGTTAGAGCATCTACTGTGGTATTATGTCCTCAGAGCTATGAGGCCACTGTCAAACAGAATGAGAGGGTGTGTGTGTGACACGGTGAGGCCGGCCGACAAATACAGAGAGACATGACGTGAGAGATGGAGAGAGAGAGACAGAGATAACAAGAGAGAGAGAGAGAGAGAGAGAGAGAGAGAGAGAGAGAGAGAGAGAGAGAGAGAGAGATAAGGAGAGGGAGGGAGGGGCGAATGAGCCAAAGAAGAGCGCAACAAAAAATTGAGAGGGAGAGATGAACCGAGAGAGAGAGAGTCAGAGAGGGAGAGAAAGAGAGAGAGAGAGAGAGAGAGAGGGACAGAGAAAGGAAAGAGAGAGAGAGAGCGCTACGGCTATCAAGACTACCCTCATAAGCTCCTTAAATCTCCTCCAGTCCGAACTGGGCAGCCTAATTGGATTACTACCCACCATTTCAAAAGGCCCCGTCTATTTGAAATCTGCGCACTTTTATCATCTCATATGTCACCCGGGCATTTGAGGAGACAGCTATGCGGGCTCCAGACTCCAGGGTCTGTCTTAATAACGTCAGGAGAGAGTTTGGAGAGGGGTGGAGTGTGGGGCCAGGGCCGCAGACAAACCCCCCCAGACAGGAGACAGCATCCCCACATCATCCCTCCATCACAACAACACCTGGCTCGATGGCAGATCTCATTTCATTTGGCCTCGCTCGGGGATTCGGCGAAGGAACGGCGAAGAGCGACAAAACATCCGACAAGCGCCCAAAACAATGTTGCGGAGGGGTCGGCGCGAGATGACAACATGTCCGCCTCGACCTCCTCGGCGACGAAAGACACGCATCGGACTGGCAGGTTGAACTGAGACTGGCCTCTTAGGGTGCCACTGAGCCTCTATCAAGGCAGAGGGAAAGACAGGCGGGCAAATTCATTGTTGCCTACTCGGGTGAACCTTTCGAAAAGAATTGGGGCTCCATGAATCGTTAGGGAGGCAGCAGTGAGGACTGGCGAGTCACTCTGTTTCAAGACGCATCTTTCCATGATTCAGCACAGCTCGAGACGTGCTTTGGCATGTCTGACGACGACTCTGCAAGTGTATGGGACAGGGGGTCTAGGATGAAATCCCAGAGCAGATAAGAAGCAAATGTGGAAGGAGTGGGGATTTCCCACGTGCTTATGACAATCACCAGCAGTAGATATGCTCTTTCCTCCTCATCTGTTCATAAATTCCGTGTTATTATTCATTCAAGTATCTGTGTTCCCCCCCTGTAACTTGTATTGTGTTGTGACGATAGTCAAGGGTCTATGATGTGCAGTACTAGACCTGGACCAGGCACTTTAAGCCTCCAGCCACACCGGGTCCAGGTGCGTCCAATCGACCCAATCAACGTAGGAAAAGGGAGGGCTGTCACAACGCCTGATCGGATAACGATCCAAACTCGCTGGCTGTGTGTTGTCAAATGTTTCCCTTTCTACTATAAACACCGTCCTCTGAACTTCATGCCTCAGAGAGACTTTGCTAGTGCCGCTGTGACTCTGAACAGGTCATGTTTATGCGGAGGTGTTTCTTCAACTCTCTCTGGAACCCGCTGGCTGTCTAAGCCGTATAAACCCAGGATCTGAACTGGCAGGCTCGCAGTTGTAGCGGAGACGCTCACAACTTTCTTCCAATGCGCCCAAACATTTTTAAGGGTTTGAAAGAGTACATCCGGGTTTTACCAATTTTGGGCTGTTTCAGCTGCGACCTGAAGAGTGTAACAGAGGTCCGGCTTTCCTTAACAGTGGTCACGGCGATGCACTTAACCCTACAATGAGCCTTGTCTGTACAACAGAAGGTCTCGGGGTGGGGGGTGGGGGGCTGGGTAACTCAATCACGAGGAGAAGGAGGCCAAAAAGATGAGTGTCACGAGACGGAAGAAGGGCTCTTTATACCCCAGTCCTCCGACAGATTCAATCAGCCTCACATCTGGTGAGGGAGAGAGAGGGTAGGGTGGGGAGGGAAGGGGCGGGGCGGGGTTGGGGGTAGCACGGCCCCCGGGAGAAAAGCTGCATCCGCACCCGCCGCCGTCACACCATTGGGTCGCCCTCGGGTGCCGCTTCTGAAACGGTGCTGATTGAGGTGCGTTCTGTCCTTGATTCGAGAATAGGCGCATCAAAGTGGAGGGAGGTATGGAGGGACAGACAGAGAGACAGAGAGAGACGCTGAGAGACAGAGAGATAGAGGGACAGAGAGCTAGAGAGACATAGAGGGACAGAGAGATAGACAGACAGAGAGAGACAGAACTGCACAGAAGGGCAGAGGGAGCTAAGGCGCAAGCAGGGGGGGGGGGGGGGGCGCGCGGGGGGGGGGGGCGTCTCCGTCCCGTTGACGAGCTCTCTCACCAGCTGATGAGGCCGGCCGCCACGGCGGACCAGGTGACGCAGCAGGAGGCCGGCCTCTTGCTCTCCTCCTCCTCTTCCTCCCTGCGGCAGCAGCACAGGCAGCTCAGGTACACGGCCAGGCAGAGCAGGTTGAGACCCAGACCAGCGGCAGCCACACAGCCCAGGAAGATGAGAGACTGCAGGGAGAGAGAGGGAGGGAGAGGGAGAGAGAGAGGGGGAGAGGGAGGGAGAGAGTGAGTGAGTGTGAAGACATCGTATTTGATTGCATCTAAAACCTGATGAAGGGCACATACATAGATATCGCGTTACGTGGCTGGGTATGGTGGCGTGTACATGGAATCACTTCCTGGCCATTTCAACTGGCCGTGACCACTTGAGTGTCTCGTCTCTCAATAGTGCCTTTATTCCTTACCAGACTGAGGAGGAGAGAGGAGGGGTGAGGGAGAAGGGGTTAGGGTTAAGTAAGGGAGGGAGTAAGGATAGAGAGAGGAGAGCAAGATTTGAAGGACAGAAACAGGGGAGAGGAGAGGTGACCTCTCTCTTTCATCAGCTCCAGCTGGGGAACAGGTGCTTCCCTTAACCCCCTCTCTCGGTCCTCCTCCGCCCCTCCCTCTCTCACTCCACCCCTCCTCCTCTCACTCCACCCCTCCTTCTCTCTATCTCACTGTCAAAGATGGAAGTGCCAAGACAGAAAAAACAGTCTCACAGACTGAGCAACGACACACAGGATCTTTCAACACACAGGATGGAGTCGTGCAAGACTCCCCCTCTCCTCCGTCCTCCCCCTCCCCTCCCTTGTGCCGTCTCTCCCGCAGCCATCTGGCTCTAATTTGGGATGTCATCTGTCCTGTAAGACCGCAGGGGGGAATCTAAGCAGGGCAAAACGCAGAGCCTCAGCGCGATAAATCGCCCCAGAAAACGTCCAGGTAAGGCGCTAACGCCACGCGGCGTCGCCCTGACAGACGTCAAGATGCTTTGCTTCGACCGCCACCAAAGGAGCAAGGAATCATGAGCAGGAGACCCCCGGAGCAGTCCGTCACAACGACGCCGCCGTCCGCTTCCCTTGTTCGTATTATCGCGTGCGGTGTGGGCTATTAAACCGGGGCTAGTTATCTTAATTCCTCACGCGTTTTTGCACTGTTACGACTCTCACCCCCCCTCCTCCCCTCCCCTCTGCCCTGACCCCCACTTCACACCATCCCTCCACGGCACACTATCCATCTGTTGGGGAGCAACGGCTCATGTCCTATTTCACGGCTACATGCCTCCCCTGTGGAGGAGCAAAAGAGGACCCCGGCTGCTGAAATCAATATCCTGATAAACACCCGGAGGAGGAAAGCAGGCCCCGGGTCAAAGCAGGCCCACGATGATGACCTCACCAAACCCCAAACCCCTTCGTTAGGGAGAGAGCCTTCAGCCCAGAGACGACGGGGATGTCAATTGGTGTGTGTGTGTGTGTGGGGGGGGGGGGGGTGGGAGCTAGGACGTGAGGGAGCAGGAGGGCTCTACAGTGTAATTGAGGTTAACATGTGAACCAAGATGGGGGGGGGGGGGGCGGGCAGCTGAATGGGACAGGCCAAGGAGGGTGGGGGGACGGGTGGGATACATTGCCCAGATGGGGGGGGGGCTAATCATCCTCTGCTCTGAACACACACCTCCCTTCTCCTGCCATGGCAACCGGCAAAGTTTGCATCGGAGGACGACTGAAAGAGGGAATTATCCCAGCCCAACAGCATGTGAGCATGTGACAGGGCAGCCCGAATGACTATGCTGCAGTCTTGTGACTGCTCCAGCACTGGGGACAGAGAGGTAGAAGGGAAGGAGTTGGAGGACCGAGAATAGAGAGGGGGGGGGGGGGGGGGGGGGAGGGTGGACGGAGAGTAAATGCATGAGACAGAGCTGGGAGCCATGAAATGAATAAACTAATATTACCAAGAGTTGGTTCAGTGTCTGCTCTGAGAGCACTCAGGGCTTGAAGAACAGCAACTCCTCCTCCTCTCTCTGTCTCTCTCTCTCTGTTTCTCTCTCTTCATATTTCTCTCACTCTCCTTCCCTCTACCATCTCTCTCATGTACCAGTGTGTGTGCGAAAGTAATGGCCATGAATTATGGAGCACCTGTATTCAGGGTGAAGTCGTCGTACCAGGGGACGCGCCCGCCCGCGCGCCCACACCCTCACCAACCACGACTCGACATCTCAGCGCCACGAGGACGCCGTCGTTCATCGCTCGTTTCGAGCGCTCGACCGCCCTCTATGAGCACGCGGTCTGCCCGGCGACGAAACCTACGCTCATTGACACGTCGTCGAGACGTGTCGCAAACAGCTGGTTTTTCCGTCAGCGGATGACCTTTCCCTTGCCGCCGCCGCACATCGAGCTGCGTGGATCTTTTTGAGTCGGCTTTGCATTTCAGCTGAAGGAGGCAGCCTTTCACAGCGCTGGCCCACTTTCCCTTGCTGAGCAGTCGACACCCTCCTACCTTCAGTCCCCCAGCCTCTCTCTCTCTCTCTCTCTCTCTCTCTCTCTCTCTCTCTCTCTCTCTCTCTCTCTCTCTCTCTCTCTCTCTCTCTCTCTCTCTCTCTCTCTCTCTCTCTCTCTCTCTCTCTCTCTCTCTGTCCTGCTTGGCTCGTCTCTGGCTACCTCTCTCTCTCTGTCCTGCTTGGCTCGTCTCTGGCTATCTCTCTCTTTCTTTGTTGGGAGGGGGGGATGGGGTGAGCAGGATGCCAAATTGGAGGAAGAGAAGGAGGATGAGAGGAGGATGGGAAGGCGCAGCTCAGCAGAAATGAAGTCCCGAGAGCAAGAGAGAGAGAGAGAGAGAGAGAGAGAGAGAGAGAGAGAATGCGTAGTGATGAGTAGTGAAAAAACACAGGGGTGGGGACGAGTTAGAGAGGAATGGATAGGGGAAGGAAAGGCCAAGTGTGTGTGTGTGTGTGTGTGTGTGTGGTGTGTGACTGTGTGACTGATGAGGGGGATGCAAGAGAAGGGTGTGTTGGGAACGTGAACAGAGCTACCATCATGTGCGTGATGGTCGAAAGACAAAGCCATAGAGTCCGTTCTTGGCCGACTCTCTCTCTTCCCAAGAACAGGGTAGACAGAGTGCCATGTTTAACTCCAGGAACAAGCTGGAATCTCTGCTGAGCACAGCAGACATTCCAACAAAGGAGTTTCGGTTGCTTCGACGTGCGCTACACTTCTGTTGACGCTGACAACAACAACAGATATTACTAAAACATGACGGTGGGGGTCGAACCTTTTGAAAGGTTATGAAGGCAACACACAGGAGTGTTTGGCTGCAGTGATGAAGAGCAGAGACCCGACTATCAGCGGTCTCTAAGCTGAGTGAGTAGACTTTTCAGAGGAGCGTGGCTAATGCCTTGGCTAGCCCTCTCTGAGGAAGGCCTTTCAGCTGTCTGTCACACACCTTCATCAATAGTCAAACAGCAGAAGAACAAACACACACACACACACACTCACCTCTAGTACACCCACACACACATCCCCCGCTACACACACACATACACACCAACTTACCACACTGGCCTCAAGGGAGCTTTGGGACAAAGGGAGCATATAGCCTGAAGATGGAACCTTCCAGAAGGCCCTGAGGGAGTCATTCCCAAATCCCCCGCTCCCTGAGCAGCCCTTCCAGCTAATGGCAAACGCACACTGGAAGGTGAAAACACACACGTGACAGTGCCATAGGCAATCACCCTCCACCTCCGACAACCAGAAAGTCAAGCCGAGTCTCCGCCATATTTTAGTGCCATACAAATCTATCCCCTAAACAACACGGTCCAATTTGACGTCGCTAGCTCGTGGAAGACTGTCCTCGTTTCAAAAACTGTACGGGCACTATAGTTATATGTTCAGTGCCATCACTAATGCAACGCAACGCAAAAGAAGCCCATGTACATTAGCTCTGTAGCTAGAAATCATGCAAGCGTAAGCATGGAGAGGAGCTAGCTTGCCGGCTAAGTGTGGACTAAGCACTTCTGGAGTCCAGTCCCCCGCGTCTCAGGCAGTGGTGGGCTGGGGATGGTGGGGGTGTTGGGCTGGGGATAGTTTTTGTGGTGGTGGTGTTGGGCTGGAGCAGGTGGTGGTAGTGGGCTCGAGCAGGTGGTGTTGGGATGGATGGGGCAGGTGGTGTTGGGATGGATGGGGCAGGTGGTGTTGGGATGGGGCAGGTGGTGGTAGTGGGCTCGAGCAGGTGGTGTTGGGATGGGGCAGGTGGTGTTGGGATGGGGCAGGTGGTGTTGGGATGGGGCAGGTGGTGTTGGGATGGATGGGGCAGGTGGTGTTGGGATGGGGCAGGTGGTGTTGGGATGGGGCAGGTGGTGTTGGGATGGGCCAGGTGGTGTTGGGATGGATGGGGCAGGTGGTGTTGGGATGGGGCAGGTGGTGTTGGGATGGGGCAGGTGGTGTTGGGATGGGGCAGGTGGTGTTGGGATGGATGGGGCAGGTGGTGTTGGGATGGGGCAGGTGGTGGTGGTCGTCTGGGGCAGGTGCTGTGCAGCTGGTCTCCAGGGTGCTTGCTGCTGGAGCAGAACAAGAGCTCTGGGACCGAGGTTAGACATCAGTGGTTCAGGGTGGCTGATGCACAACCTGGCTGAAAAGCAAACCATACAGATCCTGCTGGTGGACTGCTATGGTGTCTGTTTAAAACGGACACTGAGGAACTGTCCGGAGATCATTACAGCAACAGCATGAATATCTAACCCACAAAGGCGAGTAAAGACAGCTTTAAAAGTCGAAATCGCATCAGCAAGCAGCGACTCCCACCCCTTCTTAAATACCAATGGAGCGGTCCACCTCCATGTCTTCCTTTCAGTCTTAGCCTGTTCCACTCTGACGGCGGGGGATGCCCTGGGGCGTCGTTTCCAGCTGAGTGCACTCGGCTTGGCATGCCCACGCTCACAGCTGGGACACAATTAAGTCCCCGAAGAGCGGCCCCATGGGTAATGGATGAGGCCGGAGGAGGAAGGAGAGGGGGATTCTGGGGCCGACGCAACCGTGTTCTCTCCTCTGGCGCTGAAGTCCTCCTCTCACTCTCGCCTGGCCGGCGTTCATCTACACTTACCTCCGACAAGCAGGCCGTCTCAGAGTGTGTGTGTGTATGTGTATGTGTGTGTGTGCGAGAAAGACTGAGTGAGTGACTCGGAGAAAGAAAAAGACAACACGTCGCCTCGGTTGCCTGAAAGAGTTTACAGTACTATCGGAAACCCGGACAACCGTCACAAAACTCAGTTTGACCTCTCGTGGCCCGGGTAAAGGGTGTTTCAAGTGTATCATTTCCCATTTCCTGAACCCTCTTTCGGAACCGATAGCGTAACCCTGCATCCCCTCGGGGGTGGGGAGGGGGTCATGAGGGTGAGTCACACCCCCCCCCCCCCCCCCCCCACACACACACACAACAAAGGGTCCCATCCCCCACTTGTGTTCCACACCACGCTGAAGCAGGCCCAGAGGATCGTAGCGCCCGAGGGCCACTGGGCCGCATGAATACACTAGTCCTTCCACTTCCTGCTGGTGACTTGGTAAACAAACGCACTCGGGGCCCCCCCCCCGGGATGCCAAAGCCTCGATACATCGGAAACAACCCCATGAAAATGATGTGCCGTTCACTGACCGTGCCTCGTGAGTGGAAAGCGTGGCTCACAGCAGGCACGCTCATTTTGCGTGTCTTCCGATTTGGGAGACCTTTCGGGGCGCTCAGCAATAACGAGCCTGTGCTAAGGGGAGGTCAAATGTTTCCAAACGCAATTGAATCATAAGCCTGCTTGTGTAGACATCGAAATAACCTCGTTCTTGATCACACACACACACCATCGATACTACATGTTCCTGGAGTCGTGTGAACTGCCTCCTCCCCTCACATCAGCACAGAGCCGGCCTACGCAGGGGGCCTCCGAGAGAGAGAGAGAGAGAGAGAGAGAGAGAGAGAGAGAGAGAGAGAGAGAGAGAGAGAGAGAGAGAGAGAGAGAGAGAGAGAGAGAGAGAGAGAGAGAGAGAGAGAGAGAGAGAGAGAGACCAATCAGGTGATGCTCATCTCTGACTACAAGCAGCATGGAGACAGATTGGGGTTAATGACCTTCTGTTAGGCCTGGCCCCCTCACAGCAGTGTGCGTGCATGCGCGTCTTCTGATCTGCAGGCATAAGATGACGACTACATGGAAAAGACAACCAGCACTGGAGCTAAGTAGACTAGGGTGAATCACTGTTAGGAGAATGAGGTTATACACACACACACTGTTGAGTGTGCGTGTGGTGGGAGTGTGCGGAGGGAAGTAGGAAAGAGAAGGGAGAGAGAGAGAGTGAGAGAGTCCACATAACTACATAATGAGATTTATCTGCTTATTCGTGGAAGGCAATAAATACCGATCCCGTGAAGGTGCAGGGTTAACAGTAAACCACGCTTTCACACGTGTTACACCTGTTATCACGACCACAGGAGCTATTTCAGAGTTGAAGCTGTTCCAGACAAGGTTTGCAAGCTTTTCCAGAACAGTACCAGGAGCAGCTGCTGACAACGACACGCTGGGAAGACAAAAACATGGATCCCCACCAAACAAACAATGAAACTGGGATTTTTTCTGTCTCAGAATCTGTATTTAGTCAAACGAGCGAGATAACAACCACAACAAACACATAACTTAGCTGGAGAGATCTGAGTCTGACTAAGACCAGGAAGTCTTTAGTCTCTCTTGTTCCAGTTGGGGATGAAAGACCACACTTCTGAAGAGTCGTAGTCACACTTCTGAATTTGGCCTATCAAACTCAAACTCAGCAAACAGCTCTTTGAGACAAGCTTGACTCATTAGACACCTCTGCAGTAACGGCTATGCACAATCCTTCCAAAATATTCTGGATTTACATGTCCGGCTTCACGTCAGGTTTGTTCGTCGTGAAGAAAAAAGCCGACGATATGACTCGAATGTTATAGACGATTTCCTCATTGGCGACAGGAAATCCCCACATGACTCCTCCTCATAACTCTCGTGTCCAGGCATCCTCCTTCACATCACACTTCCTGTTTTTTGTATTGTTTTTTTAAAAGGCATGAGCAAGGGAGCGAAAGAGAGACATGAAGAAAGACAAGCTGACAAACGGTGAAGGTGGGGGTGGGAGACAGAGAGAAAGACAAGAGGATAGACGGAGGTCTGGAGGAGATTGTTTGGGGGCACCGAGGCGGAACATTGTTTCCAAGGAGCCTCTGTAGGCACAGCCACCGAAGCGTGAAGATTAGACGTGTGTGTGTGTGGTGGGGGGGTTAACTGGATGCTCTGTTTATTCGTCCCATATCACTCCATGTCACGCTAATAGTACAGGAGAGTGCTCTTCCGGGGTTTTCTATGGAAACGTGTCCGCGTGGTCCAACTGGGACGACTAGACGACAGTTGCAGACATCTTTTGTCCGCCGCTATTGATTCGGCTTTCCATCGGTTGCAGCCTCTCTGAACCCAGGGTGGAACACAGGAAACCTAGTCACCCGCAACCGCACAGGTGTGTGAGTGGACACTTTGAACCTGTGATTTATCCAATTAATCACGGACAAAAGCTCTAAACTAGTGCGTGTACGTTCTGGTAATGATGACTATTCTTGAGACGACCGGGGGCGTCGGAGATGTTCTGACATTCTGACAGGATGTGACATCAGAGGCACCACCGGACAGGAAGGAAGTCTCGGGTTGGGTCTCAGTGTGAGGCCATCTTTGACACCTCCGCTTCCACAGCTGTCCTCTGGTCTTGTGCTGTTTATCTCAACCCAGCATGACACAGGAGGACTGGGGAGGCTTCAGAACAGAGAGCTACACATTGGCTACACTACTTCGAACTAAATACCCAGATAAACATAACCATAAGCCACAAATAGTTGTTGAATTTAAATGTTAATTTACTGCATGTTTATTGCGAAAACTGTGCTGGGAGACAGCCTTGGCCAAACAGGACGGTGACTGGGTTTCTGTTTACCTCTGTGGTGAGGGTTTTGAACCCAGTAGAATCCATAATACAAACACACCAACTCTCATAAACAGCGATGGGTCACATAACAGGATGTGGATGAATCATATGGAGCGAAACCTTTTGACCTGTTCTGTTTTGGCAGCGGGCTCTACAGTTGACCCTTTTGCTAAAACACACAATTGTGATATGAAGAGAAATTAGGTCCCTGGCCTATTTTTGAAAGAGTCTTCTAGGTTTTTTCAGGGTTTTTGCCCTCCTTCCCCTTGCATCCCAGTACAGCCCATGCCTAGACAGAGAGAGAGAAAAACAGACAGAGAGAAAGAGAGACAGAGAGAGACGGAGAGAGAGAGACAGAGAGAGAGACAGAGAGACAGAGAGACAGAGAGAGAGAGCAGAACACATCTACAGCTTGCCGGGGCAAAAGTGACTAACACATGACTCGAGTATGACAAACACAGAGGCAAGTACACTGTAATCTAATGGCATGACTGAAGGCATAGCATACAGGTTTTCTGACAGCAATGAAACAGTCTCTTCACATATAACAGCAGACCACTCTTCTGTCGATTCTGCAATTCATTAATCTCAATTCTCCGGTCAGACAACCGAAGTGACTGGCATTCCATTTAATGACGCCCACAGCAGAGTCCAATAGTGAGAACAAGAGGCCAATAGGCTAGGCATGTTTGGGACTACAGCCAACCCCTGCTATAGCAAGCACACACACATACGCACACACACACTCAGATGAAGTTGGAGGGACAGAGCCACATTAAGATCACGACCCCAGCATTCCATTCCATTCTATGAGCCGAGACCAGAGGAGGAATTCCCAAACCCTGGCTAGGCTAAAATAGGTCAATTACAATGGACCTCTTCCACGCTGTCTAAGCCAGGCATGGGAACCCGCTCAATGGCCTCCAAACTGCCTCATTGCCCAGAGATCGATGGAAGCAATTTGGCTGAGAAAGAAAGAAAAAATAAGGAAGAAAGAAAGAAAGAAAAAATAAGGACAGGATAATACAGCATTCTTATAGTAACAGCAGAGCTAAACATTTTTCCCTTAATTGGAATTATTCAAAACAATTATTTATCAAGCAATTATTCCAGACAAAGAACTTCTCTGACGCATGACATTTACAGACGGGCCGTAACTTCTTCAGGCTGTACTGAGTGCTCTGAATCACCCTACTGTAGTCAGCCTCACTGTCATTCTATTGCAGCGGTCTTTAACCCTGCTCCTCAGGGCCCACTGTCCTGAAAGGATTTCGATGTTTCTCTGCTCCGACGCACCTAATTCAAACGAAAGGATGGTTCCCAGGCTACCCCAGTGCTTGATAACGACCATTCATTTGAATCGGGTGTGAGAGTCAAGGCGTGAGATTTGTCCTGTGTGTTTTACAAAGAAATCAAGCAGACAGGACGGTTGGCCTTACGGACCAGGGGTTGAAGACCACTGCTCTGTGGTACTGCCAAAAGGGACAATGTAGCTGCAACAGATTGGGGCTGGCAAGCCGGCGCACTGTCGCTTCACAACTGAGCTAAACAGTGTTTCTGACGACGGGGTATATTTAGACCTGTGATGGGTGGAGCTGTGCCATAGTAGCCGAGTTAAGTCCAGGATGCTTGAATCTGGAACATTCAGCACATTAGGGTTGATTAGACTTAGTTTAGGGGCCAGAATGGCTGGAGGCTAACCGAGGGTATGTATGAAGAGGATGAGCACCTCCGTGGAATGACCGTGGTCACCCACAGACCCGTCGCTCCTCTGACGTCTGGCCTGGTCACACAGTGGTGTGTGACGTGTACCTAGCATGGCAGACAGAGCTTTGCGGATGGAGGAGGGGGGGTGGAGGTGTGGATTGCTTGTGTCACGGCTCAGAAATGGCAGAGTGTTGAGGAGGTGGCGGTGAGAGGGGGCGAGGGGTGAGTGGTGGGGCAGGTTGCTGTGACCCAGGGGGTTGCTGGTGCCTGGGTGAGATTCTGCGGGTCTCCCACGGAACATCCTCATTCTCTCCTTCCACGCCCTCATCCTCTCCTCAGTCCTGACTCTCTGTCTATCTCTGTCTCGCTGTCTCGCTCTCTGTCCGCTTCCCTCTTTCATTCCTGCTGCTGTCAGATCTAATGGAAGCAGACAGCAACAGAAACCAGCACTCTGTCTCTCCTTTTTCTCTCTCTCTCTCCCCTCTCTCTCCCCTCTCTCTCTCTCTAGCGTAAAGGGCTGTGGTTTCCCAGTGTGGATAAAAACCGAGGACAGGTGATGGAGGGGTTGAGGGAGTGTGGGGGAGGGGGGTCCGAGGGAAGGGTTCTCCGACAGCCCAAAACAGAAAAGGCAGAAAGCCTCCTTATGTCCCCATTATCAGATATCTGTTGGGAGCACAGCACTCACGGCAACGCTTAAATATGTAACAGTTCTACTGAATAGCGAGATTCTAAGGTGTTCAAAGGCAGCACAGCGTATAGGAACACAACACAACAGTCAGTGACACCCTGCAAACAGCTTCAAAGCTGGAGGAAAAGCGACACATCATGTCACCTCCTCCAGAGACAGCTGGCATCCCTGTACACCCCTGCTTCCCTCTTCTCACATTCTCTTTATATACGTGAGAGAGAGAGAGAGAGAGAGAGAGAGAGAGAGAGAGAGAGAGAGAGAAGTTGGGAACAGCAACACATCACATTCCCATCTCAAGAAAAAAGAAAAAAAAGGAACAGCTAATTGAATCCAGGAGACTGGGAGGGTGTCTCCAGTTGTGTAGTAGTGACTGAAGAAGTGGACACATCTGCTGAAATTGCATTTGTAGGTGGTTAACAAGCCGGTAGGTCTGTGTGTGTACCCTTGTGTACACTACTGGGTGTCAGTTCTCCTATCTCACAGCGTAGGTCTGGACTGTATTCAGGACTGTCCTGGCAACACAGGGGTCAACAGGGGCAATACTGGACAGTTTTCCCACTCCACGTCCTGTCTTAAATCCCTCCCTTTTGATCACAATCACAGCTGATGACTCCAAACCCTGCAGACCCCAGCATGCTATAAACTGCTTTGGGTATTGTGTTTTGATAGGATTACAACACGTGTAGAACATACATTGTGACTGACATGTACAGTAATTTAATTGTTAATGTAGATCAAGGCCGGTATCAAGTTCATAGGAATTTTTCATTCAACAATAATGAGGGTGTGGTATGGTTCTGGTGCCGATTTGATCGAAACTTAACAAGAATACGTTCACCGACTAGAATACAGGCATTTGAACACTTCTATGTTTAACGCATACCCACATTCTTTTGATAAGCGTAAACAGAAAAGAGGCACAATTTGGTAGTTTTCTGTACATTAGCCTACATAACAATACAATCATAGAACACCTGAGACTTGTATGGGCTACAGTAGTGACCCGTGTTATATTAGACCCCTGTTCCAGAGTTACCCCTCCAGTAACCCCGGTCTGCTCACTCACCTGCTGGTAATTCTCATCTTCTGGGTTGAAGTTGTTGTCAACAGGCTGTAATCTTAGGTTGATGTGTGGGAAATTATGTAGCCAGTAAGTCCACCAAGGTGCGATGTACTCTACCCGTGCGGAAGACATCACTGTAAACTTCGCGTATCCAATATTGAGGTGCGTTTCTTTATGGTGAGTGGTCAGCCTCGGTCCGCCGTAGAAGTCCTATTCCCGTCTCATGCCAAACAAAGCATTGAAAAACACATGCTACTGTGTAAAAAAAGCTTGCACCTGAGACTGAAGATGTAGCGAGTTTGTCAAATTACAATGTTGGGCATCCCAATATTTGTAATAATTGGGATAAATAACAAGCCGATCCCATTTCCCGTCAATCTGTCTTCGCCTACAACCTATCCACCGCTGCTGTTTGGTCCAGTTGCTCACACTGAAACGCAAAATGTGTATCCACACAACGGCAGCTTCACGGGAACGCGCCTCCCATTGTGGGGCACGGGACTTCGCTGATACCGCACGGGAAGACGCTGGATATCCAACGGCAGTCAATAGCCTAAAATAAAGTAATTTATACTCGTTTCGTAGGCTACAAGAAGTTGCTTATTATTAAGTATTTAAAAAGCATTTACATTTCTTTAAGTTAGATGACTTTAGAAATAGCCAGTTTAGGAGTGGTGACGATCCAACACTGCCATCTAGTGTGAAAATAATATCAAGCCTTTTTTAGTCCGTTTACAATTACAGGTCCAAAATACCATGACATTTTCAATGATTAACTTAACTAACATTTTATTTGCATAATAAGGTTGGTGAAAATTTTAAAATGATTTAACAAGGATTCAGCAGATAACAAAATATCATGCCTACATAAGGTTTTGCAATTAGGTTTGAATAGTTTGACAACGATAAAGGGTTGACATTCAGGGCTGACAAATGTGTAGTCTGAAGATGGGCCTTCGACCCTGTTCAAGACCCAGTGTCCCCCATGATGGAGATTCCCCTGCTCCATCATACCAGACATGCGGTCTCATCCCAATAAGGTTCTGGGTTTATTCCTGTCCAGGGTCTGTTTGGTGCTCAGGTGGGATCCTGCTCAGGCCCTTCAATGCAGAGGTAGCATGCTCTTCCCATGCTCACATGGGTTTCCTCTGATGACCCCAATATAGACGCAGAACAGATCCCTCACTTGCCATGTCCCTGGCCAAGACATGGGTGAGGACTTGGGCTTTGCCCTCGGGTACGGTGATCACTGCTCCTGACTGGCCTTGGAAGGGCAGGATGGCAACATGCTGACACTTGGCTGACACCCTTGTGTTCCCACTCCCTGTGTTTGTGTCACTGCATGATTAACATTCCTTCTAAATCTGCTCAGTATCATTAATGCACAAACTTCCATGTACCAAAACTAGGCCATTCATTGTTCTGCAAAACTGAGCATTAGGAATGTGGGTTATATTACCAACATGGGATCTGCATTTACGGCTGATGATTCATTTGCCTGGTTGCAAGAGTTAAACCCCTTTAAGCAAAGAGTACAATACTATTGGATAGCCAGGGAGAATCACACCTGCAGCATAGATTCTCAACATACTGAACTACTTAGCTACTTTGTCATAAAACAGTAGGAAACATGGTGCTGTGTTAAATAGCATTTACTGTTTTGCACACACTGGGGCAACATAACAGGCAAGACAAAGATAACGAGTTTTCCAATTTTTATTACAATTTTCTGTACACAGCGATGGGCTTACTTCAGCTCCTTCACAGCCAGACCTTAAAGGGAGAAAAAATGAGAGTGGATTAAAAACCAAAAACACATACATCCTCCCATCAGCAGGCAAGTCATGACTACACAGCCCCTCAAACAGGTCTCCTCAGCTTCAGAGCCAACGTCACAGTGGAGCTGACTCCCGCTGTCACAGTGGCGCTGACTCCCGCTGTCATGTGACCATCTAGTCATGGTCAAAGTGTGTTAGTGGACCGGTGGAACTTCAATTTCGGAAGTTTTCGAAACGAAGCACTTGGTCCATCCTTGATCTAGCAAGTTTGAAATTTCATCGCTGGCACGGGACAGCCTGAGATGTTTGGACAACTTGCAAATGTGGTGACACTACATTTATTAGCATGTCCTATCCCACATACAATCTAAGTTTCCATTTTTAAACCCGGTTTATTACAGGGATGAGTGGCTGCCCTTAAATGGTCAGATATCAGGCACTTAGACTCCAGGCTGAAATGAATTTAAGTAATAATATGTAGGCTATTGACATCCCATGTGTCCAGAGTAGAAGGGCTTGTTAAAATGCCGTGCTAGTTGCTATCCACTGGTCCGGAAATCAGCCTGACATCAAACTTCCATGATGTAGAATGGCTCACTATGACAAGCAGGTCCCATTAATGGTGACATGGACATGGGTCCAAATCCTGTTCTCTTCCCACAGTCAAAAGCTCAATGGGATTTACTGTATTGGTCCAAGGGGACAACATTTTTTCATTGGAATCCCAATTGTCTCCATGGGGTTCTATCGGACAACATGTGGTGAGTTGGCCGTTTCCTGGTTCTCACTAACCTGGTGGCAGGGACTGTTTGAGCTTCTCTGCCTTCTCCTTGTCGGTGATGACCAGGGTGTACAGGTACCTGCTGCAGCGCACCTTGAATTTGACATTGTCCTTGTTCTTCTTGATCTTGACAGCTACAAGGGACAGACAATGTGGTGTTAAGTGCTTGATAGTGGACATTGAGTGTGTGTGAAGGGGGAGTTCAACTCTGGGACTTGACTGACATGCCACACCATCCAATAGAAAACCTGCATGTATGAAACTTACACTTGGCATCCTTCCTCCTGGCCGTCAGCAGGAAATCTTTGATTTCTTCAATTTTTCGCGGCTGCAATAAAATATAGCCAGTAAGAAAACCGTTCAGCCATTGCCATTGATTACGATGCATTAACTGATTCCGTTTACTATAAATGGGGTTGGAATTGTTAATGGACCGGTGGAACTGAAGATTCTGGAGTCGAAACTCAGCACTTAGTCCATTCTTGATCTAGCAAGCTTTAAAAGTCATCACTAGCACAGAACAGCTTGAGATGTTTGCATTACTTGCATCTAGCCTGACAAGCAAGGTACCAAACTAGCTTAGTAGCATTCATTGGTGACTAGGAGACTACCTACGTGACCAGCCGTATAGCGCATTTAATAGCAGCTACTACATTTAATAACACGCAAAATGGGACGTCATTTAAATTTGTAAACACAGGTTGTCCTTTGCAAAACATGCGCCAAGCCGGTACTGAATGCATGTGGGCTTGTGTTCATGCCACTAGCCTAGCCGCTAGCTAGCAAGGCCGGTGTTCACATTATGACTAGCTAGTTGCATGTAGGGTTAGTAAGTAAGAGTAGTAAGAGATCACATGATAGATGGCAACAATTGTAAGACACATTGTTGAGTCAAAATCAAGTTTTAACTAGCTGTTTATAGCGAATGTTGCAAAATAAGGACTTACCATCTTGCCTTGTCTGCGGACTGAAGGCTAGGAATGGCGGAAAAAGATGGAGACAGATTATGGAAGAGAACAGTCAAACAAAATGCGAAGGACTACAAATACCCATCAAAACCTATAGACAAGTCTTAACTAAACCATGTTTGCACGATTCGGGCAGTGTCACGGATAACTTTAAAGTGGATGGATTATGATTAGAAATTGTCATGTTGTTTATAAAGGAAATGTGCAACTCACACAGTCAGCAAGAGAGGGGATGAAAGGGGCGGAACTTCCGCTAGGGCGAAGCTTATATTTAAAGCACGGCGTCTCGTAGAGGACAAAATTAATTTCGGACACACTTTTGAAAATAATTTATGTGTGCAGTTGACGATGCTTTAATTAAAAAATGCATTAAATCAAGTAATATCAGATCAAAGATAATCTACTGGACAGGGCACATTACACTACCCTTCTAAAACGTGTTAAATGTTTAAGAATCAGAGGCCTGAGAGCATCAACCTGAGTTAGGTTATGCTCCCTTAAATAAAGTCAGCTAGATAAATTACAATTAACCAAACATTTTCAATTTGTTGTGTTCTTTGAATTCCAATTATAGCCCTGAATCATATTATCTTGACTCAATTCAGAGTGTCTGGCTCAAATTGTTAGCCTGGTCCTCGTACATTTCATTTGTACAGAGGGTCTGGGATGTCTCGATTGACAAACGTTAACTTCCTTGAAGGCGGGTCCTCTGTTGAAGTTTAAAACTATTGGATCCACCCAGAGCCACTCTGATTTGCCATAGCCAATCGCAAGCGTTCGCCTTAGCCAACTCCTTCACCACTACTGTAACGGAGCTAGCTGCCGTAGCTGGAAAATCAAACTTTTCCCGAACCCCGTGGGGAGGAGGGCCACAACATCATGGCCACCATCAAAACTCAGCAAGGAATGTTCTTGCTCCGGCTTTACCTATATTCGGCAGCGTTGCCACAACCACAGAATAGTTTCGCTCGCATCTTTCTCCGCCGCCATTACTGAACTACTCAAACAAGTGCACGACATTAACGTCATCGTTCTCAGCCACTCCCTCTGTTTGCTGATTGGACCTACAAAAAATGTGTTTCTGGAAACAGACTTCAGAACCGACATCCCAGACCTAGTACAGAAGCAAAATCCAAATTGAGCGGAAGTACGTAGGAGGGCAGAGCCAGGCTATCAAATTGTACCTGTAGCCTACATATTTTTTCTGATATTTTATCTTTAGTGAAAAGCATTTGTTGTGGGCTAATGCAGAATAATAACACATGTTATTATATGTTCAGCTGGATACCATGCTTGAGTAGTTATATGGCACCTTTGTGTGAAGACAATTATCTTTGTCGACCTCCGTAATAAAACTGTGGTCACATGATTCAAAGGTTACAGTAAAATAGTATTAGTAGTTCCAGTCAAAGAGACGTTTAACACATATAGAAAAGGAAAACTGATATAGCTCACTGATATAACCCTCGTCTCCAATAACATTCAACATTTCCCAACAGTAAGACTAAAATATTTGATCCATATGCCTTTTATTTTATTTTGGTAGGCCTATATTTTATGTTTGTTTAGTTTACTAACAACCCATGTTGATTGTTTTGCGACTGCAAAATTATTAAAGCATTATGTTGAACATGTTGATATAGGGTTTGCTGTGTGTATGCGCAAATGTCTAGTCCTACTTTATATTTTGCAAAGATTATTTGGCAAATTCACAATGTATCTTCATAAATAATGTAAAGTTCCCCAGAGAGTCCCTTACTGCAGGAATATAAGTGTATTAATAAATGCTACTATTTCAACCGTGTGTTAGTATTCTGGAGTTCAAATGTGACACATGTCAGCCCCCTGGAGCTTTTCTCGCTTGTTTGTCGAAAATAACTAGGCTATATTTAAAATGCTGAGGACCACGCCGTGAAGAGGCATTCACTTTGACACGCATTACAGTCTCAAGTCTTCTGTGGGCTGCTAATTTGCAGAACAGCGATCATAAAACCAGCTCAGGTATGGACAAATCCCCATCCTTTCGTTGCTGTTGATCTATAGTTTGAATCCAAGCACAGTTGATTGCAGACGAAAGCCTACCATGTGTTGCTCGTCATGGAACTTAAACAATCTGTTATATCAGCATGACACAGCTCTTTTGACTGTTTGGAAGAAAACACCCAAAGGCATACTGTCTTGCAGTCACAAACCTGGCATGGCTGGAGTTTCAGAGGAAAGAGAATGACTTCATTGTTTGCGTAGCTTCACTCACCATGCTAGTGCGCTCAACTAGCAGCAGAGGGCACTAGTTCATCATGTATGGTTAGCCACAGCAGTTTCATTCCTACCATGAACAATGGGTGACGCTGTTCATCAAGGTATGGCGTGGTAAACCACATGTCTTCAGGAGAACGATTTGGATATTTCGTTTTTAATACATTTGGTCAATAAGGCAAATGGCTAACATTTTCCAACTAGGTTAATTAGGTCAACAGAGAACCATCTCGTCTGAACATGATCATTGAAGACATTGATGACCCAGAACATTCTTTCTCCATTACCTTGAAAAGGATGATTCCATTGGATTGGACCATATACAGTTGTGGCTTCGTGTACTTTAAACACAGCCAATGCATCAAAGCAGATGCATATATACACCAATGCCTTCCACCAGTCAAACATATTCAAGTTTCTTGACAACAGGACTCTCCCTTACTCAACTCACCTCAAAAATCATGCCATAACTCAGAATATGTTTTTGGTTTCCTTCACTGTTGACTGGACTTCAAGATGAGACTGCATCCATTTGCATTTACAAACAGCTTTGGCCCTAAACAAACGATGTACCAATGAATCTGAAGAAGATACTAAGTAGACCTGCCTCAAGCCGGATCTAAAAGTACCTTCATTTACATGGCAACTACCAGAAACAGACATCCCACATAGCTGATGCCTTTATGCCCCAATACATTTCACATAAAATGTTCTATTTAATTTGGGGATTGGGATGGATTTGCCCTCGAAATAAAGATGGTCCAATGCATATTGTGTCAGCACTATCCTATGAATAGGCAGTGGGTTGGAGTTATACCTGCCTGATACTCCTTTTTAACAATAGATTTGTAACGTAGTCTTTTGCGGGAACACTGACAAGGCATGATATACATCATTCCCCCCCTGCAGTCCAGCACGTGAGAAAGTAGGGAGAGTTCTGGCTGAGGGCTGGTGCGTCATGCAGCAGAGAACTGTCATTAATCATGATTTTCTCACAGACTGGACGGCAAATGAGAATAAGTGATCGAGTTCATGGAGCCATCATCATCAGACTCCGATTAATTGAGTCACAAAAGAAATGTCTGCATTGTAAAATAGTCCCGCCGTTCTGGTCAGGGTAGTCTCAAGTGGTTATAGGGGATGAAAAATGCCCTGGTGAAAGCAGCTTTGGGACAGCTTCCTGTGTCTGTTTTTATATGACAGTTTTAGGCCTTGAAAAATCTCTGTGTGGCCATGTTGCAGCCTACACGTGCCTGTGCATAATGTTCTGACTGGGGCGGAGTACCACACATGCTCTCCTAACCTCCCTAATCTCTTTGATCATTGATCACATTGACTTGTGGAGTATTGATTGTCATCCGCTGGTCTTATCAGAGGCAAACTGAAAGTAATCAACATCCACAGATGAAAGTGATTAGGGAGAGTTGGTGTGGGTCCCTCGTCCAGAATCTCAATCCTGACTCTCCATTCACACTGGATACTTAGTAGCCTGCAGGTTGGTGGGGAGCGAGAACAAAAGTTGGTTTAACTCGAACAATTCATCAGAAACAACCGCTGGAGTCTTTCCAGACCTCGATTTGCGGCTGTCATCTCTCCGCCTGGATGGTGAAACACCCCTGCGCATGCAGGTTGCTCATACTGCACAGTTTGCTGTCTGTGTGTTAACTTTCTCCACTTTGCACTGTTTTGGACTAGCAGTATGTGGTTTCAAGAGCAGCCTCTTCCCTCCCCTCCATTCCCCTCCTCTCCTCTCTGGCCGTCCTCCAGAGCACGACCCAGACCTACCTGCCAGTGCCTGGACCACCTGCCTCCCCCTCCCTCCTGCCCCCACCTGCCTGGATATCTGTTCATCAGTTCCGTTTTAGAATCCTGTCGTTTGTGTGTTCCTCATCGCGGGCTGCTGTTGAGTCGTTGTTTGGTATCATGTTCAATCTGTACTGATGTCTGATGGGATCTCGATGATCTGAATGGGATGTGTCCCATGAATACTCCCAGTGCTTATGCCGTTGGACACTTGACTAAGTTCTGAGTATGAGTACTGTGAATGCTGTCAGAAAGGGGTGTCATAAATCCATGGTGAGTATCAGTATGTCCTGCATCCATCTCATGCCTTTAAACCCAACCAGCCGACTCCATCTACTGCATTAAGCATGCTAAATGCTGAGGTGAAACTCTTTATTCAAAATATGCAACAAAAATAATTCAGTAACCAGATTGGTCAGACTTTTTAGGAATCCAACATCTAGTGTTTGGAGGTCTATTAAATGAATCGGTGGGCTCCACTCCATCTCTATGTAGGAATGTCTCGATCTTTTGCTTTTCTTATTACCATTGGATCATTACTTTTTGCAACACCATGCACCTTGGGGCTTTGTCAGTGATAATTAGCTGATGAACTCTTCCTCAATGGAAGATTAAGATGAATTTCAGGGTCTAAGGCTGACAACTTGGAACAAGATCACTTCTTACTTAAGCACGTCCATTTACTGCCAGTCATGGGGTGGCTCATCTGCATAATGAGACAAACACCTCTTTCTTACTGTGATGTACTCTGGATGGAAATGTAAACTGATGATCTGGCAACTTATTGAGATTCCCACAGTAACACTCAACCTAGTGACATGGCTTCGAGGAATACTTTACAGATGCTTTCACATATGATTCTCATCATCTTTAAAAAGTCATTTAAAAGATATTTGTTCAAAACTATATAATATTTACACTGTTTGTGTCTGCAGGGGTCCTGTATTTGTGAACTGTTTTTGGGGGGATATCAATGTTGATCTGTAGGCAGTGTCAAGTACTTCATGACATGAAAATGTGAAAGTAGGTACTATAAAAATTAGCATTCGATTTGGTCCTCACAGGCCCATATTTAGATACTTGTACCCTTCAGTCCTTTTTGACACATTAAATTAGCACTTGTCACTGACAGGATTAAAACCCACTTTTAACTTCAAGCAGGAAATTGTCAAGACATTTTAACACCTACTTCGACAGGTAAAGTTCATATCTGCCAACGTGACAGCCTGAACAGGTGAAAGGCATTTTCCCGCTACCCAAGCCCTGAACCCCATCTCGCATCCATCTCCCAGAATTCTTTCCTCCCCATGGCAACAGAACTCACTGCCAACCAGGACATGAGCACTCTTGAGCGCCCACGCACCTAACAGCGACAGGGGCCTTAATTGATGTGGTGTGACACATTCTTTCTAACAACACTCCCCCTTGTATGCACATCACACCATACCACAAAACTAGCCATGCCGACTGACAATGAAGCAATCATATTTCAGTCTGAAATCATATTACCGACTTTGTAACCGACGTACAAAGCTAGGTGGAGAGCTGGCCTAATGTTGAGCCCTTGAAAGTACTCCATATCAATACTTTTCAAAAGTAGGATATTGGCATATTTTGTTCTCCAGGTGGATCTGGCAGAAGGCCAGCAGTGAGGTTGTGATACCAAAACTAGATCAATATTAACTGTCTCTTGGTGTGCATGCCTTCCCCAATATGGTTCATTGGTGTCATTAATTTGTATGCCCTTGTTTGTCATAACATGTACTTGGAATGGTGCTACTGAATAATGCAATTAATATTCTGCTATCAATATATTATTTACATAGTACTTCACACGAAGGTAAATTGTAACCTCTCGTTACTTCAAAGCTCATCTTCCCAATCGTGCCAATGATTATATTTTTATGGTCAAACTGCACACATTTGTAGAACCCTTTGATTCAGACACAATGAAGCAGTTTCAATATCACGAGTCTCCAGAAGTGTTGATGGTTTGTACACTGTCCTGTGTGTGAGGACCAGGGTTATCTGAATGTGTCTTCTCCATACGAAAAGAATCCTCTGTCTAGTCCAATTCACACTACTTTTGAAAAAGCCTTGTTCTCCGAGTTCCGTGACATCAGTTTGAGTGAATGTCACCAAGAGGAGTAGTGGAATGGTTCAAAAGGATGTGCCTTGAATATAGAACCCTGTATGGGTTCGACAAGTTGGATCGGCCCCAAACCATTACACTAATCACTGTAATGATCATGAGACCAAGTATTGGCAACTACCCAGGACAAATGTGGTTTCCTGCAACAGAAAGCCCCGCGCAGCCCCTCCTCTCGTTGCCTAGCCACGACGAGCTGTGCTGGCAGACTCTCACAATAACCAGAGCTGACACCTAAAATGGTGGCATTTTCATGCTTTTATGTTTCGCTCTTCAATCCCCCCCGGAATGATGCGTGTTGAGGAGCACAGTGTGTGTTTGCAAGGAGAGGAAATGATAGATTAGAAAGGCAGAAAGAAGGCAGAGTGAAGGCCTGTGAGGCGTAGCGGCAGGATTAATTCCCCTATTAGTTTCTCTCTGCAGCCACGCTACACCATGGAGTTGGCTGATCCTTGGGTCTAATACCATCTTTTTATAGATTTAACTCAATTTAGATTACCGTCCTGTCTACCCACTCTGGAGAGATCTTGCCGCTTGCCTCCACTCTCTCCTCTCCTTTTTGTTTCTAGAAGCATTCTCCTGGCTCAGGAGTGTCAGTGATAAAAGAACACAAACGGTATATCAATTAGAAATTGGTGAAGAAGCTGACTGAGGGGGGGGGGGGGGACAATTATGCAATGCCAAGATCATTAAGTCAAAATGAGACACTTTTTTACTGCCATAGAAAAGAAGTTTGGTGATGAAAACAATGATTTTCAAGGTAATTAAAAAGCTATTACTACAACGGCTCTCTTCGGTAATTCAGGGGATAGTCATTCAAACCCTGTTAGAAAACTTGGAAGGGTTCTCAAATCTAGACAGCAGTTATTAGATAAAGATATTATAGAAGATTGCCCAACTGAGAATACTTCATCTGAATCTGCTGTCTTTTAGTTAAATGGGATCTATTTCTAGAGACGGTTTCATTTCTTTTGGCATTTAGCACAAATTCCAGAAGTGTTTATAAAGCTAACCTATACCTGGAAAGCATAGCAAGAAGCCCACTTGAGATCCAGTTGTATCTTGAGTAAACAACACCATGACTAGTATGACTCCAGTTGATTGCCTGCCATGGCAATTATGTATCTCAAACTCATTTGAACCATAATAGAAACTGAAAACGAGTTTATATTCTTGTTTGATACGTTCTCGTGTGAAGAATCTAATTGAGGACAATTGTTCTCTAGTAATTATATTCTTGACATGCCATTTCTCTTTTTTTCTCCAAAAGATGTTACCAGTTCTTTTGAAAGAGTGAAAACCATTACAAAGCTCCACATTACCATCACATTGATGTGATTCAGTTGGGCAAAAGTTAATGGATATATTCTATCGACAAATGTGTGTTTTTTAAAGCTATGAAAACTACACATTCAACTGGTATCTCAGATTAAAACCACGATACAGATCTAATTGAATTCAAGGCGCAGTAGCTTCCTGTTACCAACTTCCCTTACAAACGCCATTCATTCTTGGCAATAATTTGAGGCTTCATTAGATTAGTTATCTTTATCAGATGTGGGTATTGTAATAGAGGGAAAAAACACAAAACTTGAGCCAGGTAAATAGGGCCACTCTTTGATCCGTCCATTACTCGGTTTTACCCCCAGAGAGGAAGGAGTAAGTATAGAAATGGAGATCTAATTGAAGTATCTAATTCAATTTTCTTCCTCGTTTCTCTCCTCCTCTCAGATGGGTTTTTCCTCCCTCCACATTGCCTCCCCTGTGTCGGACTGAGGCTATCTTCATTTCTATCATTTTTCCTTCCTGGCCACTATTAAACTGGTCTCTCCAGCAGTAAGCCAGTAGCACCAGAAGAACGTTCCAGAAATGGAATGCAAAAAAAAAGAAATTCAATCCAATAACTATTCAAGTAAAAGTTTTCCAAAAAGCGTACCAATAAAAAATTAAATAAAAGAAAACCCAGAAATCTGAACTGGGGTGCTTGAGTGAATTCTTAACCCGGTCCTTTCCACATTTAATTGGTTTAGCTTTTGAAACCATCACTCTTTTCCCCCAATCTGTCAAACAGCCAAGACAGAAAACATGCTTTCCTTTCCTCTCTTTCTCCGGTTTTGAACAGGAGTTGGTGGAATGGATAGAGTTGTTAGAATTCACCCGCCGTGCTTTTGTGATGCAAGACATCCGTCTGTGTGGGTCCTGGGGGTTTGATGTGCCAGGCATGGCTCAACTGGCATCCCCTCTTTCTCTCTCTCTCTCTCTCTCTCTCTCTCTCTCTCTCTCTCTCTCTCTCTCTCTCTCTCTCTCTCTCTCTCTCTCTATGTCTCTGTCTCTGTCTCTGTCTCTCTCTCTCTCTCTCTCTCTCTCTCTCTCTCTCTCTCTCTCTCTCTCTCTCTCTCTCTCTCTCTCCCTCTGCCTTATCCTCTGCCCACCCTGGCAAGGTGGAGGAACACGCGCGGGCAGCGTGGGCATCCGCGACATCTGAGCCCAGGCTTGGAAGAGGCACAAGTGGCATGGAACCAGCCTTATAGTCCAGATTAGCAGTGTCTCTGTGATCATTACCCAGCCGATGAACAGACGGGGGATTAAGAGTCACGCATTCCTTTTAACACAGACAATTCCTGCCCTTTTGTCAAAGAGAGGCTTCCTCCTCCGGGCTGACTGGGACGCTGGAGGAATGCCTGCGTCAAAATTGTCAAGTCACGCAGAGTTGGGAGTTTCTGACACGCTGAGGTCGTTTTGGAGAGGTTCCAAATCCTTTCCTGCCTGGATCAAACTAAATAGGCTGTGTGGAAGGTGAATTGAAGGAAAAACTTTTGTGGTGGTGATGAGATAAGTCAGGTAGATTGGCAAGTCCGTGCGCTACTACTGGAGTCTGGACAGCTCAGGCCCTCTCGTGACCATGTCTTTGATAGACACGGCTCTCTTTCATCAGTTGGCTGAATGATGGATCCCAGAACAACGTTCCCCCTCACAAAGGAAGGCTTCCAAAACGACGGCTTCCTATCTGACTTAGCCTTTTGTCTTCCGCAGTCGGACTGGGTCCCCCTTGTGGTCGGCTCATGGACCGCGCCGTCGCCTCGGGACAAGACTAAACGTGTAATGAACCTCAAACACAACGGGGGCCAACCCTGGCACTCTCAGTGTTATTCTACATCCCACGGCTCAGAGCTTGTGGGATCGACCCCTTCAGGCGCATGACACAGCAGCTTCTGTCAGAGGTGGGGGTGGTAAAACAAAGAGGTGGGAACCAGAAAGAGACTTAAGGAAGAGAAGTCAAAGGGGTTATGTGAGTACTTTTGGAAAAATACTCTTTCAGGGCTGTAAGAGATTGGTGTGGGACCATTCCCTTCGGACACCAGTCCTTTAATAATGTCTTGGTCCAGAATTTTCCTTTGAGGGACACACAGGGCCTGAACATGGCTTCCACTTTCATCCAGCAGTTAATGAGAAAAGGCCAGATAACCACGGAGCCCCTGCAGGCTTAAGCAGAGATATGGAGGCCCTGGCCTCGCTGTAATCTTCCTACATGGGGACTTTACACCCTGGCACCCTGGGACTAGGTCCCACTTCACCGGGTCAATATGTATTTAGACAACATTACAAGATTCGTCTTTGCTTTGCTCTATCTGTTGTTTGCGGAGCACTCTTGCTGAGAGAGCTCATGTACGTTCTCTCTGCAATTATATCCTACTTTTCGGGCTCTCCGAAGAGCCCTCGTGCTTTCACTCGCTTGAGCATAAGAGAGTGGACTTAATTGTTTGGAACGCCCTCAGAGAAACCGCCGCCTCGACTGAAATTTGCACACTTCTGTATCTCATATGAATACGAGGAGAAAAATATGACTGTGCATTCATCGTAATTAATATTTGGCTACATACTCCTCCAGAAATTAGCGTCTGCTCCTGGCAACGCTGCTGCAAAGGGCCTCTGGCTGCGTTGTGGAATCGAGGTCTGTAACGTGTGCTGCGTCATTCCCCATGCAGCGCTGGATATAAAGAACCATATACCATCCCTCTCTCCTGATGGATAGAAACCTCCCACACAGGGCCCAGGGAGAAACAACATTATCAACTGAATCATTCTCTCGATAATCACTTGCATATCTCTGGTGTGCAACAGCGTGTGTGAGTGATGTCGAACGCACTGCCCCTATTTTACTCTTTTTTTCCCCTGCCCTCCCCATTCGTGTGCGAAGACAAGCTATTTATCAGGGTTTATTTAGTGAAGGCCGCTGACTAACGCAACTCGCTTTCATGTGTCAGGAAACGGAGTGCACAGACTGCTCTGAAGAAGTTGACATGTCCACGTCCGAATGTTCCAAGTGATGTATCATTGAACGTCAGAAATCAGTAGCCTATCAATTCTATTATTTTTTTGCCTCAGCTCTCTCCCTCTCTCCGGTCCATTTCCAATCTTCACGCCCATTAATGTGCTCTCCTAATTTCATTAGGCACGACAAAAGGGAAATAGATTTGCACGATGTATGTTGGAGAGGCAAAGTTATTTTTCCACACCTGCAGCCGGCAGGTAATTGAATTTTAATTGTTGTTGAGAATGTCTGTTATTGGATGGGTGTATTCAAAGTTTTTTTTCGTGGCGACGGTAACCGAGGAGATACATGTCTTATTTATCCCACTGGGATGTCGGGGAAGGAACTTTGCCAATGCCACCTTCAATGCCACGGGACGTCAGGTGGCTGAGCGGTTAGGGAATCGGGCTAGTAATCTGAAGGTCGCCAGTTCGATTCCCGGCCACACCAAATGACGTTGTGTCCTTGGGCAAGGCACTTCACCCTACTTGCCTCGGGGGAATGTCCCTGTACTTACTGTAAGTCGCTCTGGATAAGAGTGTCTGCTAAATGACTAAATGTTCCAGTCCCTCTACCACACACACGCACACAAGCACGCAGAAGCACAGCACCCCCCCACCCCCCACACACAGACAGACACGCAAGCAAACGCACACATTCGTGAAAACCAAACGCAGTTTCAAACTATTTACACTCCCTCAGCAGGGCTAGTATGAAACTAAATGTAATGTTTACACAAGCTGTCAGTGATGTCAGTGTCCACAGGGGTAGGCACAGTCACTATGGCCATTAACTGGCACAGGGGTAAGCAGGTCTAGCTCTGCAAAGGGGTTTGGAGATCTGAAAGAGGAGCTCTTTTCGTCTACAACTTCATTGTAGTCCAGGTAGCATAGATCAGTGAGTGCATTCCCTCCGGAGTTTCCGAGAAATTGCTTACAGCCAGGCAATCTTCTCCAGTCTCAACAAAGAGGCATGGCATATGGCCTTTTGAAGATAGTGGTGGAGATTAGAGGATATTCTCTATGAGGGGAGCGTGAGTAACCAGGAGAATGTTGTTGAAAGAGTAGCAGGCCGACAAAGGAAGGGCAGAAATCTTAATGCAGCCATCTCAAAGTAGCAGAGTCGCGAATGCATAGAGATATCGATCAGCGCGTCGAGGGCTCAATGCCAGGATGCTCAGATCCTATTATGGCGTTTTGTTAGGGTGGGATGACGCAGCTGAAAAACACAGCGCTCTGAGGACTTGATTCGATTTCTTCGTGTTTTGACCATAGATATATATATCTATGGTTTTGACGGCCCAGTTTCATAGGATCTGTGCAACCTACGATGAAATGGGTTGACTGGGCATCTTGCATCGCTTTTCTTACTCCATGTTTCTTCACTTCTCGTTAGGGATGTCTGCACAGTTTGTGTGCGGAATCCTGCAGAGGGGCCCGAGGGCTGACCTTCGCTGTTCCCGTTTCATGTTCCAAATTCTGAATGAGAGCAGAATGGTCGACTAGTAATTGGAGGGCTGATAGTGGGAAAAAAAGCCCAGCCTCTCCAGCCCGAGACTTATTACAACTCTATTTGTGCAGCAGGGCCTAGGTGATACTTCTTCTGATAAAATGTCAATTTCAATAAGAGGCTCAGTGGGGGTTTTGGCGTAAGAAAAAAGGATGTCTTTCACAGGGGGGAAGGCCTGGGCCTCGCGAAGCACAGGGAGAGCATTTGCGGAAGTGAGATAAAGCTCTTTTTTCCCGGCCCCCCTTCCCCTCTCTTTGGGCTGGGGGTTCGACCGAGGCGAGGGAGGCAGTGATTGACTGAAGCTTGCTCGGAGTGGAGCGACAGCGCACGTCGAGCTGCAGCGCGTGAGCGCCGTCCCCGTCGCTCCGCCCCTTTCAGAGGACGACCACGGAGACGGGAGGGGGTGGGGGGGATTCGCGTGAGATAAGCAGTCTAGAATTAAGACGACAGCCACGACACGGCTTGAAGCCTGACAGATCTATCTCGGAGATGCCGGCTTAATGGTCCCAGTGGTTTGAGTCCGATGTGTGTTCGTGCGGACGTACAGCACGCAGCATAGGTGTATACTTATGTGGGTGTCACCATGTATGACAGGATGAGGTTGTCCGGTCTGTCAGAATACACGGCTTGACCATGAGGAAAAAGACGAGTCGTGACATGGACCTCTATGAGTGATGGGACTGTGACATCAACCGGAAATAAATATCAGACATGTATAAACGTGGAAATAGGGGGAAAACATCACACAACGTTGAATCGGCTCCCTGATGCGTCAAATGGACCAAATCTAGTCAGGATAGAAATTAGAGAGGAGGCCCATTCCAGTGGAGTTTTCTGAAGCTGAGGTGATAATTGGCGCTCAGAGCTCTCAGTATTCAGATCAGGATCACAGCGACCCACCTCCCCACCAGTCTGCCTCGGCCCGTTCTCCCACACTTCAATCCCACAGTCAGAACCACTTTAATTGAATCAAATAATTGCAGCATGGGGAGTTTCCCTTTAATTTCACTGAATTTTCAAGACTGTGGTCATGGCCAAAAACGGAATTACTTTCCCAGTTTAACCTTCGGTTAACCTCATTCATTTATCATTCGAAAAAGTAATTTCAAATCTTCGGTTCAATGTAAAGTTGAGAATACGCGGTGCTCACAAAAGAACGGAGGTTTGGATTGGTTGACCAAGCGCATGTTCTGAAGACTGGGACCCCGACGTCTCCACTGTTTGGTCATCGATGTCATCCGCAGGGGTCTAATGGAGATTCGTTTTGCGGAGATAAGGAAAGAACGGTCATTAGGGGAAAGTAGTGCGGTGCCCGTTTGAATGAAACCCTTTTGTGAAGTGATCTGGGAAACGGCGCGGGGGGGGGGGGGGGGGGGGGGGGGGGGTCTCGGACAATATCCTGCTGTGTCAGTGATCCCATGTTGGAGGGATCCATGGCTCCATCGCTTGGTGTAGCTCGACATGGTGCCAACACGTTTATATTTCTTTCAATATAAGCTTATCCAAACAACTTGACAGTCAACACTGCACATCCTTGGGTCCTAAGTAGTACACCTGCCAAATGTTAATGTCATACAGTGCCCAGTTCTCAACAACGCAGCCCAGGGGTGTGGCCACGTGGTGGCCAGGGGGGGCCACGGCCACCATTGGTCAGAGAATGGCCACCCTGCCGCCCCCCCCCCAACCTCACAGCACCCTCATGAACAGAAAACAGTATAAAGCTGAAATAAATGCATTGGTATTTTTTTATCAAGTCGTATTATATTGTCATTTGTCACTTACGCTACAAGACATGTTGGGCCATGCCCCCATCAACAGCAGAAGACACAAACCAACGTGCCTGCATTCGGACAGTGCTTCAATGGAGATTAGCAGCTAACAACTGGATACCGTTAGAAAACTGCTGCTCCGAGTGATGCAGTGTGTGAGTTTTAAAATAGTAGTTTTTGACAATCAAGTGCAACCCCAAATAAAAGACTGGCCAGAGCTGGGAATTTTTGCCCCGCAAGGTCTCTAAGATCTCAAAATGCCGGCTATCTGGTAATACCCAAAGTTAAGAAAAAAACTGCTGGAGGTAGGGCGTTCTCATATAGAGCACCTCTTCTTTGGAACAAATTACCCATCTCAATTAAGGAAGCTGATACTGTCTCGACATTTAAAACTAGATTAAAAACGTTCTTGTTTAGTCAATTCTATGATTGTTAAAGGGAAGTATGTGTGTACTTTCTATGTAAACATGGGATGTGTGCTTGCCTATGTGTGTATCACATGTAACTTTTTAATTTTAATTATAGCTTATGTTCACATTGCCCAGCTAGATGTTACAAATAAAGTAAACCTGTTACTGTATATTGTTAGTATTATTATTATTATAGTTCCGTTGCTGTATATTGTTACTGTTATAGTTTTTATTACTAGTTGGAGACAACGGGGGACTGGCTGTTTTCATCCTTATTCGTATAAGTATAACCTACTTTAGAGTTCTTTCCCCTGGAACAGATTTCATGTTCCAACTGAGGGGGGCTGTCGTTGTTTTGGTGTGTGGGGCTGCATCAAATACCCTTTTTGCTCTGTTAAATTGCTGCACTAGTCTACACTTGACCGGTGGGGATCTCATTCTATTTTGACTGTAACTGTTAGCTGCTCCTGGCATTCTCTAATCCCTGCTCTCCTCTCTGCCCCCCCCCCCACACATTCCCTGTGGTGTGGGGGGTTTGAGCTGTCAGGACCTGCTTGGTCGTCGGTCTGCCAACGCTGAACCAGGTCGTCACCCGGAATCCAGTCTCCATGACGGCCAACAGCGAGTTTCCCGGTCCCATCCAACGTCTATAAAGCCGAACAATGGATTTTGGTGTTTCAAAACCCATTGACACTGTATGACTATGTTTAGCTTGTGTTCTGCTCCTCTCTCTTACCAACCGTCTCTGGAGGAGGGGATCCCTCTCTGAATTGCTCCTCCCAAGGTTTCTTCCATTTTTTCTCCCGGTGGGAGTTTTTCTGGGAGTTTTTTCCTTGTCTTCCTTGAGGGTTTAGGTTGGTTGAGGGGCAGTTCTATGGGCGCATGTGAAGCCCTCTGTGACATGCTTGCGTGTAAAAAGGGCTATACAAATAAATTTGATTTGATTTGATTTGAGCTGCCCCCCCCAGAAATAATGTCCTGGCTACGCCCCTGATTCAGCCACAGATTGGACAGATAGGCAGACAGACAGAGATATTCCTGCCTTTACAGTTAAACAGACTTACAGAAATTCTGTCCTTTGATTCGATTGCCTCACCAGTTAAACTAGTGTCATTCTTTTGGTGAGTGTATAGGAAGACTAAAGGCAATTTGAAAAGACAATTTTCATTGTAATCATCCAAGTTTAGTAATTGTAAGCATTATAGTAAGTGCGGGAGTGGCAGTTACGGTGTGTGTGTGCCTAAATGGTCAACGGTCGAGAGAGATCGAGAGAGAGAGGATGCCAGTTGAGCCGGTGGTTGAATGTGGAAGTGGAGAGATGAGCAAAAAGAGGAGCTCTAATTAAAAGGCTGTTTTTTTTTTGTTCATCCCGTGCTCTGGGCCACCTCATAGGCTTTGAGAGATCTCAATTAAAATCTAACAAGAGCCATTATTTTGAGCGGGCGAGAGAGAAAGCAGGGCTAATCAGAGGTGACGGTAAAGAGGACTTAGAGAGCCATGGATCAGAGTGGGTTGTTGTCGCTAGCTGGCTAATAAATACGAAAACGACTTTCTCAAAGGTGCCAAACAGAGCAGGAGTATTCCAGCGATGAGAGCCCATTAAACGTTTATTTACCTGCCGCTATCTCGTTAGCCACTGGTTAATGATGGTGGATAGTCAAGATGGCCTTCAGGCCAGAGAAGAAGGCAACCCGTACACAGGCTAAGCTTGCAGGATGAAACGCTGGCGTGGGGTAGAGGGCAGTCCCTGGGTGCAGCAAGAAGACAAACTCAAACGCAGCCAACACACAACAGTAGCAGTCTCATCTACGGTAGCAGAGAAGTATCCCTCTGACTCACTCAAATATAATTACTCCCCAGTTCTAAAAGTGCCCGTTCTGATAGCGGAGCGCTCCAAGACTGTTTCACTAGTTTGAACACCAATTATACAACTTGTATAATTGTGGAAAATGGTCTTGGATTGCTTGGTTTGATATGCCAGCTGGAAATACCTTCCCTTGGATGGAGAAACACAGTTGAAAATACACATCATTTGTGTGTTTTTATTTAATAGGTCTCTTGGCAAATACGTTCAATCTGGTACTTTGCAAACTGCACCTAAGTCCAGCTGTCCTAATGGCTTTTAGACATGTTTGAGAGTGAGAACTGTTGCTTTAAGAGGTCACAGTGTCAGTGAATGTGACACGATCATTTCAGTCTGATGATATGGCTATTTCCAGCGGCCCGGTAAACAGAAACATATTAAACACAGCATCTGCTGAATTCCAGTTCCATCGACTGCTCAGCACCTCCACCAGGGATATGGGCGTGAAGGAAAAGAACATCAGATGAGATTTCACATTATTTTCTACTCCTTTTCATCCGTGTGTTTATTTGTTCATTTATTCATGTGCCTTTGCAACTCTTGCAGGAGCCCCACACTGTTTCACGGTGTCTTTCCTTCCTTTTCGGTGAACATCCACACTCGTATTTCGACAAACGATGACATTTTCTTCGACACCCCCGATGCACACACCTGCCTCCATCCTGCTTGTTTTTCAACCTGTCCCTGCTCTTGGAGTCTGTAGGGCTCCACAGGGGACCGAGCCCCCTCACATGCACACACCTGTGGAACCGTGGAGACAGCTGCAGTGCTGACTTGTTATGGCAGTGAGGAGAAGGTCAAAACAGAGGTTGGAGGGGCCTCAGAGGGGTAAAAGGAATTCTGAAGCGATGGAAAATAAACCCAATAAATCTTATCAGCCATGCATTGTGTGGCCTTCCTTTTTGAGAGCCAAACTCACGCCAGGAATGAACTCGGTTTGAATATTTGAGAGGCTTTCGCCTTATTTCTATTCTCCGTCGGTTCTTTTTTCGCCACTGTTCCGAACGACCTCTGGTAATCTGTTGGAGGTGAACGCCGTTGTTTGCCTCAAACCTGAATATGAAGGAGATAGAGAGGGGGTTACCCAGGGAATGGAGATACAGCTGTTGAATATTACAAGATGTGTATTTCATTAGCGCCGTGGAAGTCGGAACGATGTTGTTGGAAATAAAAAGACAATGTACAAGTGGAATCTTGAATCGTAAAGTCCACGTCGCCGGTGAACCAGAGCTGTCGGCACATTGTAGAAACTGATCAATGAATATCTGATCACTGAGTGGAGCAGAGAGAGAGGGAAAAATACGAGCAGCAAGATTTTCCACTTAATTCAGCTATTTACGTAAAGTAAAGAACAAAATATGTATACCTATTCCTGATCCATAGGAGGTCCAGTGTTTTTTGTGTACGGTCGGACAACTATATTACAGTATGCTAACATGCTGTGTAGAGAATCGGTCCATTGATATGCTAAGTTATGGAGACAGTGTCTGGCCTTGCCTTTAAGCATGCATCACTATGACAGCGATAACCAAATAACACATATTTGCATACTGTAGATGTGTTTTCATGCTAGCAGGCACAGCAAACCCCAACTGCACTGCATTGTGCTTGACTGGAACACAATTTGTAGCTGAGTGAAACACAGTCTTAAAAGGCACAATGTGCAGTTTGCACCACACACTTTGGGAAAAAAACAGGACTCATAGCTAGGTTATCTAACCATGACAAGAACACATTAGCACTATTTGGGGGAATTATGATTTTGTATGAGTCAGTGTTACTATCCATGCAATCTGGCAGTTGTATATTAATCTAGATGAAGAGATTAAGCAGAATTAAGGATTGGCTGAGCACTTCAGTTAGGAAGTATCCATAAATTGGGATTTACAGTGTAATCTGATAACACCGAATGAGTCTGATGACTCCAATATTAGAAACAGTGATGATATTAATTTACTGTATATTGTTGGCTTTTTGACAGGGCATTGGACACATGCAAAATATGTTTTAATTTAAAATAAACAGGTGTTAATTCAGCATGAAATGTTGCCAATGGACAGATTTTTACATCATCATTTGTTCAATGATTTGTAGTTTGGTGCCTATTTACCCATTGTATTTTGTGTAAACATAGATTTACTTTGATGCCTTATTGACAAACCTTGTGTAGCTACAGCAAGAACAAATAAATAAATAAATAAACAAGCGTGAATAACTGGCATCTGAGCTATTCCTGTTTTTGACAGCTACCAACACATTGAGCAAAGCATGACTTTTCACAAACATCCACCAAACAAGTGGTTTCAGTTCTTATCTGTAGGCTACATGAAGCATATACATTTTGCTCACACGGTTGAGTTATTTACTGTGAAGCGCTCGGCTGCATGGACCCCTGATTTCAAAATCGATATCCCTAAATGAATCGGTTCAATGGCTACTACCGTGTTCTTATTCACCTGGTAGCTCAAAACAAATCACTCTGAAAGGCCCAGACAGAGTCAAAGGGGTGCTGGGGTTTAAACGGTCGGACTCGGTCTTGCTCTTGCTTCTCCTTTCAAAACCTTCCTCTTATAGCTTGTACTTTCTCGCCACTTTTGTTTGGCCTGACTCTGCCTCTCTCCCCCTCTACGGGCACGCGGAGACAAACGAGCAGGTAGAGGAGGACGGAATCACACGAGGTAATTAAAATCACAATCTGTCTATTTGTTTGGCTTCCTGTCTTGGTGTGAAGTACTGGGGAGATGACCTGGTTTCCGAGAGTGGAAATGTAATTTCACGGCCTGTTAGGCTTTGAACTCCAACAGTAAACAGGCAAAAAGAGAGGTGAGTGCTGGCACGCGTTAGGGGCACACTCTCCGCATGGGAATGCTGGGATAGCGGAGGCTCTCTCCGGTCCATCATGCTGAACCCACACTAGGTCAAGAGCTCTTTGCTTTAGCTTGAAGTGTGTAAACACGGACAAAATAGATGGCTCCGGTGAACCCCACATAACAAGCACACTTACTAATGATTATAGACGCGGAGGAACGGAGAACGAGAGGCAGAAAAAGGAGACTGGGGGGAGAGAGGAGCAAGAAAGGGTGGCAATGAAATTGAAACGATGGCAGAAGCAGTCAAGTGTTCACTTATTCAAGCAGCTAATGAAAATGTTTAATGTGGAGCCATTGCAGAAATGCACAAATCAATATTTCTCTCCCCAACCAGAAAAGGCGACGTTATGTGGGTGAGAATTAGGTTAGATGTAAAAAAGAAAAAGAAAACAAAACAACAAAGAGGAAGAAAGAAACTCTTCCATTGTATCAGCTGAAAAGTAAACAGCATGACAGTCTGAAGTGTTCCTCTGCAGTACTTGTGTCCCACGAACGAAAGATCATGCTCAGCCTTTGACTCTCACGGTCTCGTCCGAGTTAATGATCCTCGCAAGCGAAAGATGGCAGATGCAAAGCACTGATTCAATATAACAAGTACAAAAGCAGCATCCATTTCAGAGAGCTCTGAAATCATTTCAAATACCCCGGCGTGCGTGCGTGTGTGCATTCTCCATCCTGCTCCATACATTATGTATGGCATTGTATGGGATACAGTGAAACCGATTCGGAATTGATTAAAAAATGGCTGCACCTGAAAACCATCTCTGTGAGGGAATTGCGAGTTGGCAGGCTTCACCTTCTGAGAGAGTGCACAGTTATTAACTTGCCGCTAGCCTTGTGAAAAATTAAGTAAGGCCAGAAACCAAGTGTGAACAAACAAAACAGAAATGGAAAGACTATAATGAAGCTAAAAAGACACGTGAGGTGAAATGACCGACACACACACACACACGCACACGCACACACCCACAAACAGAGACACACACAGAGAGAGACACACACACACAGAAAAACGTAAAACACATGAATCATTTTCAACCCTCAGGCGTTCTCCAAGTATCATTAAATGAGACGTTAGATGGGATAGGTTGCTATACAATGCGTGTTTTTCAAATTAAAGAATGAGACTCTGTATGTCAAGTCACAAGAGATGAAATAATTCATGCCACCAACCTTTTTCTTCTTTATCGTCTAGATTGGCATACTTTTGTTTCATTTATTCATTTGATGGAGTAGAAGACCAAATCCATCCAATCAAAGTAAAAAGCCTGTCACACTCAAACAGGGCTTGAAAATAAACTCAAGATGTGGTGTGCTGTCTTGAAACTATGATGGAAAAATCATCCAGATATGGACCGTTCCACTGATTCCCATTCTCTCCTCTCAGAATAGAACAAGAGCAATAGATTAAATTTGATTGAATAAAAAAGGCAGAAAGCATTTCAAGCATCCCTTGTTGTTTTACCTTTCCTGCTTCAAACTTAACGGCAGGAACAAACTACGGCAATCCAAGTTTCAATTTATTTTTGAAGAGAAAACAAGAAAACAAAAAAAAGACATACACAAAATATCAATATCTAGTTGAATATCCTCTTTTTTACAACTGTATTTCCAAGATGCTGTTGAAATACCTTACTCAGTCTCAGTTCTAAGAACACATAATTATACTGCAGAAACAAGGCCACACCAGCAATTGTATATGTCATTTGTTTCCAGACACAAAAAAACGGTACTCTATCTGTGCTTCACAATGTGTACTATCTCTGCTAGGGGTACCGAATAGAGGAGCTCTTTCTAAATGATCCCCTGTCATGGTCCAGCTCACCTCTCCGATTTGGAGGTGGTCATAGCAGTGATCTTCACACCCCATGATCTCCATCCCTCATCGTTGTGACCCACGGCTTAGTCATTCCATGTGATTCTACACCCAAAAGTGGACGTTCACGACCCAAGGACAAACCTGTCCTTCCTCTGTCCGAGGGGGCAAGGTTGTGGTGCGGCAGGTCCAGTAGTCCGTCTTTGTCTCCGCGTCCCTGGAAGACATGAAGACACAAGGATGGCTTCATCCCCATGGCCACCATCCCAGTCAAACCCGCACGGCAGAACCTTGACCTGAATCCAATTGTTCCACTAACAAATATCCACTTTAAATATGGATATTTATGGAGATATGCTGAATAAATAGGCTTTGGGTGAGCCCCTTAGACTTCCACACCTGAGCAGTGCTGGAGTTTGGAAGCCAAGAGCGGTTCGCACAAAGACATGCACCTCACGGAGCTGTGTTCTCCGACCATTAACTCCACACAAAGTCCAACGCAGAGGCTAATAAAGAGCACGGGAGGATGTCTTTGTATTCTTGTCCATGCGCGTGTCTCCATGTCTCAGGCCTCCTCTCCCACTGTGTCCACCCTGCCCTCCACTCCGCTCCCCTGGACAGCCGGGGCACCCGTGACCTCTGGAGAGGGGCTGGAGAGGTGTGGGGGGAGCGAGGCGCACAAAGGAAACCGGGCCCTATTAATTTCACTCAGGCAACCTTCAGGATAAGCCAACGAGACAGCCGTTTAATTGAGCTAGCCCTGAGCCCGCGGCGAGCCAGCCTGTCCCTAATGGCCTTTTCTCCGTGAATACCAAGGAGTGAGCTCACCTCTCCTTCATTAGAGAGAAAAGGCGGGAGAGAAAAGCGAGTGAGTCAGCACGGGCGCTGGCCCCTTGCTCCGTTCCCCCGCTCTTTCTCCCTCCCTTCTTTTTCTCCATTTTTTCTTCTTCTTTTTTTCTTCTGTTCTCTCTTTTCATTTCTTTTCATTCCCTCCTGCCTCTCTTCTGCTCCACCCACCTCAGACAGAAAGGAAATATGTTTAGGTCCTCTTATTCTCAGTTAGCTGTTTTTTGCCATTGAAGACCGATGTGGTGCTTTTCAATGATTCTCAAAAGTCAGTTTGTCGTAAACTATTAAATAGCACCAACAGATTACATTGCACTCAGGGTTAGTGTTCCACAAAGGTTAATTGAATCTTCGACCCTTACAGAAGTGACAAAGAACTCATTTGATAATCAAAGCTAAACATTGAAGAAATATTCTCCATTTTGCTTTTGCGGGGTCTTTCCAAACACAAAAAAATGAATCACAGAGGTGTGCATGCCTCTAATCTGCTCCTCCCAACTCAGACAGAAAGTAATATTTGTACTGTAACTCAAAATTCAATAAACTTTCATGGGTGACATTAGAAAAAGTGTAACATCACCTTTGTCCAGATTTCCATGAAAGCTGCACACCACAAGCCGTACGAAGAGTCTTTCGTCTTGGGTCATTTGTACCCTAGCAGTTAAATAAAATCATATGCATATCAGCAATTCTCTTTGCTGAAGCCATGAGCGCTCGTTTCAGTGTTGTAAATAGAACAAGTCCTGTCCTCTAATTAAATGCACTCTTTCTGTATTATCAAGAGGGAAAACCTGGATATTCACAAATCTTGTAATGCATGACAGGTCTAATTTAATGCAAAATAGATTTGGGGTTTAAAATTCCTTGTGTTATCTTCGGGTCATTCTGACCCATCAGTCATTGTGACCCACCGTGGTATAGCGACAACTTTACCGCATACAAAAACAAAGTGAAGCATTTTCTTTTAACCGTTGGGCTGTCTCAGACCCCCCACATTGCGAAGGTTAAAATACAATAATTATTATTATTTTTTGTATTGATTAAAATTGGGTAAATACAACGATGGTTCGTTGACCCGAAGGCAGCACAAGGGTTAAGATGCTTTATTTGGGGTTTAGTGAAGGCAGGTCATTTTTTCTTTTATGACAAGAAAAGAAGACAGAATGTTAAGACTACCTAAGGGTGAAACAGCACCAATGGATTACATTGTATGTTATGCTGTAGTTTACGGTCAACAATTCCCTATTACATGGCACAATGAATTGTGAGCTTGACAAAACAACGTGGAACAAAAACACTGAATGACAGACATTCTGAGCCTCAAGGACAGACAAAGGTCAAGCCTGACGGTCATGGAAAGGAATGAGAAGGTTGTTGTTAGGAAATGCATCAAGTTTTCAAAGCGTAGTGAAACACACTATGAGTTTTCAAGGACACTTTTAGAAAGCACTCATGAGGTCAAGCCAGTGAGGTTAGAATGAAGAGCATGACATGTCCTCAGCCAGTAGGCCCCCTCTAAAACATCCTCTCCCGCCCCCAACTGTAATCATATAAGACATTAACACAGCACAGGGATACTAGCAGATCCCCCCTCCCCCCTCCAGCCGAAGAGAAAAAAAACTGGAAAAGCATCGTTCTCTTTAGCTCGTCCATCTCAGCTCTCTTCTTCACTTTGCCCCCCCACCCCGTCCACCCAGTTGCCCCTCTCTGCTTTTTCTTTACCCTCTCTCTCTCTCTCTCTCTCTCTCTCTCTCTCTCTCTCTCTCTCTCTCTCTCTCTCTCTCTCTCTCTCTCCCCCTCTCTCTCTCTCCCCCTCTCTCTCTCTCTCTCTCTTTCTGTGTGTCTCTCTGTCGCTCCCTCCCTCTCTCAATTGCTGTGCCTCCACCACAGGTAGTTACCGAGCAGAGTGTTGAGGGGAGGTGGGGGGGAGTCACAGAAACCCACCACTCCGGGGGAAGGCACATGATCCATTAGCTCAGCCAAGAGCACGACGGGCCATTCCTCATCCCCATTTGTCTTTCCCAGGTCCCCACCCTCCACCTCCACCCGCATCCCCACTCCTCCAAACCTACTTCCACCCCTCCACCCCAGCTTCCACCCCTCCACCCCAGCTTCCACCCCTCCACCCCCCAGCTTCCACCCCTCCACCCCCGCTTCCACCCCTCCACCCCAGCTTCCACCCCTCCACCCCCGCTTCCACCCCTCCACCCCAGCTTCCACCCCTCGCACTTTTTTCCTTCTTCTTTTTTTTTTGAGTTAAATGGATTTTTCCAAATCCCGTTCTTCGAAAACGCACCTCTATGATGGCGTACCATCTATGCAAAGACTTCGCCAAGGAGATGAGCATCAAACGGAGTGTTTGACGTAGGGTGAATAGTGAATACTGCATTGCCAGATGTGGGAGTAGTATTGGCTACAGAGTAACCAAATAATAGAGCAGGCAGTAGGGTTTGTTCACCCAAAATGCAACACTTTCAAGTTTTGACAGTACAGCATGTCTCCCTATTCCCAGTTCTCCTTTCCTCATTTGTAAATGAGACCACCGCTTGTCAGACACCATTTCTAGACTTTTGCATTTGAAAAAGAGTCCATTACTTGCAGGGGAATGGAACAAATCCAATGTGGAAATGTGCAACCATTAAAAGTTATTTAAAATCAATAATAATTTGATAGGACCAAATGAGAGCCCTGCAGGTATCAAGCGTGCTAAAACAGGTGTGATCTACTGTATTCCTTCTACCAGGGACTGATCAGAGGCAGAGAGAGAGAGAGAGAGAGAGAGAGAGAGAGAGAGAGAGAGAGAGAGAGAGAGAGAGAGACATACACAGACAGAGACAGAGAGAGAGAGAGAGAGAGTTAATTGCCTTAATGACCTTCTGTCTTGCTAATAGGCAAATCCATTACCACTGCAGAGAGAATGCAGGTAAAGATAGTGTTACTCTGACTTTCCTTTCTCTGTTCCAGAACCCCCCCCCCCACCCACCACCACCTTCTTGTACTCACTTGATAGGGTGCAGCTAACCAGGAGAAAGGCTGTATGGTCTAGCCTTGCCAGGCTGCCCGGCTATAAAGGGGTTCCTGTACATCATGGACCTCAATGAATCTGTGAACGTCACCAAGGTCCTTTTGAAGAGTAGTTTGCTGTCTGTGGCTCTAGATCTTCAAACCTGGCTGATGATCAAGGGGATTTAGGGGAGTGCTCAAAGGGAGGAGGGTTCAGAGAACTCACGTGACGTTTACAGTCAACCTGTTTTCACCTTTTTGCTGTGACGCTAGAGAAGTGCAATGACAGCGAGAGCAGAGCTACGCTGAATCTCGGGGTCTACCCACCCCGAGATTTCTTCCCTGTGGAGTCTTTGCCATGGAAACAGGGACTGACAGACCGGGTCTAACACTTTGCAAAATCGCATCGTGGGCATGGGAAGCAAGTGTTTGTGTCACTCACAGCCCCTGCCACCAGGGGGCAGAGTGGCACACAGTGCACCACGCCACAAAGACATGATCAATTCCATTTTTGCACAAAATGAAAGGGTCGCTTATTGCTTTTCATGCACAGAGAGAGCTTATGTTTATATGTATGTGTGAATGTAGGCATGTGTCTAATATGTGTGGGTGGGCGTGTGCGTGTACCCATACTTTTGTTTCTACGTGTGCGTGGCGGTGTGAAATGATATATGTATTGGTGCCAAGGTGGGACCGTCTCTCCTGCATCTATGGAGAGGGAATCAACTCTGCTGGCCCTAATCTAATAGCCTGACATCTGAATGAATGCCCCGACTGTTATGGAATATGCGCGACTATCTGTCAGCCGGCTGAATGGGATGCAGTCCAATTGAAAGAGAGGGCATGAGAGGCTTTTTAATCATTGGTCAAAACACCAACTCTGGGTATTCGTTTTCAAAGTTACCACTGTTCAAGGACCAAGGATTGTGATGGTACTTAAGGTATCTGTGGTAAATGACTCCTCTTATAATGTTGGATCAATGAGGGAAAATGTGAGCGACTAACAGTCATACAAAGTCGTTTGCATCTTGTAAACTATAACTCATTTACAATAGGCCTGGAAAGGCCGGGGGTTAGGAATGCACAGGTCCCAAGGACTAGTTGCATTCAAGAAATGATTGAGTCTGGTTTAATAAGGTACAAACAGGTGGCTGGGAAATATAATTCAGCTGAAAAGATGAATTTAAAGAAATGCTGCTGATAATGACAAGTAGATTGCAGACCTTCAAGCAGAAACATATTTATTGTGTGGTTGTGTGCTACACAACTGTCTATCACAAGAAGTTAGAGGTCAGAGAACAGATTGGAAATAAACACTCTACCGCAGCAACATGATTTTTATTCGTTTAAAACAGACTGCATATTATATGTGTGATATACAAAATGAATGTATGTTGTGAGTTTATGTCAGGATTTTACTGTACAAATCCATGGCACACCTTTATGTGTTCCTCCATTTTCATGGGCTGCATTTTCAACTGTTACCATGATTTCAGCACCACCCGTACTGGACAGCGCCAATGCCCCGCGAGAAGTTCAGAAACTGTTTTTCTCATCTTAGTCAAAGGAATCAAGTTCCTTCAAAGGTTAGTGTTCCATAAAGGTTGCTCCTAAGGTAACCTTTGTTACAGCAGAAGTGACAACGTGTTCATTCGATCATTGTGGCCAAACATCCAAGCAACCTTGATTGACACAGTGTATTGTTCATACGGTAAAGATCTTTTCACCATTGTTTGCTTGTTTCAGCATTGTCCATTCCTCTTTTGTAGTGTCCTTGCACACGCTAACAATAACTCACAAAGGTCAATATACAGTGTGTTTATTAGACAGTTACATCACAACCACCTACAACAAGCCACAGTTGGCTCGTAGTCAACAAAGGGTGAATGATTATATTTGTTCAAGTACACAAACGCTGAACATTTAATACAAAAAAGGTATACTGTGTGTGTGTGTGTGCCAGCTCAGTTGGCGTGGGCGGTTGGGTGTCCATCATGAAACATTCGACGGAGAGCAGCTGGGCAGCAGAGATCTTGCTGGAGGCAGCGCTGGTTGCTGTTATGTACGGTTAGTGTTTGTGTAAGTGGAGGAGCGGACCTGAGTGCGCCCCCTCTCCTTTCACGGGGGCCGGTGCTGATGGTCCCCTCCGCACAGCTAAAAGTAAATGTCAGTCAGCATTAGCATAGTCATTTATACACTGCCACAGCTGTCCCCACACGCCAGTACCCCTCCTCTAACCCCCCCACCCCACCCCGCCCACCCCGCCGGCCCCCGCCTGCCACCCCACCGTGCGGCCGCCCACCCGTTCCGAGAAGGCTTATCACGGCGATGATGAAAAATGACTGCTAAAATAAAAATGATGTGACACATTATCTCAATATTAAGGGAATTTGAGCGAATGATACGTTTGGCTTTGCCGGCTTATTAATCAAGGTAAAAGAAAGAGGTGAGGTGCTGTCGGGTGCAGTTAAACATCACTGTCAATCTTTTGGACTCTGACTCTCTCCCCCCCCCTGTCGAGGGGGTTCACCTCAACCTGAGCTGGGGATTTGAAGGAACGTGGTCGGTCCCTTCTGTCTGCTTACCAAACATGTGTCAGCATCAATCTAGTTTAACAATGATCTAGCAAAACGTGGTTTGAGAAGAACTTATAAAAAAAGATGCGCCTTCCACTGCCTCAGGGACTCGTACCAGCAGTCTGTAAGGTCCCATTTTCATAATTTTCTTTCTGTGAAGCTGCTGAAGTGAAAAAGGTTCCCCCTCACATGAGGTGCATTTGAATCAGTCTCCTGTCCCTCCCCATACCTCCTCCCCCTGTGTCCTTTCTTAGACTCTCCGAATGGCAGACATGGCCGTACATTTCCCACTGGAAGCTGGCTGTTGCTAACGTGATGAGACAGAGACATTTATCTCACCCTGGCCATTTGCTGCATCCTCCTGCTTGCAACCTGATGCACACTGCAGATAGGTGAGAGAGAGAGACCCGTGATCGGATGGATCCTATGGAGGCATGGACACCACACGTCAGGGGCTGGAACCTTTTATGGATGTTACCATCCAACGGGTCAGATGGCTGAGCGGTTAGGGAATCGGGCTATTAATCAGAAGGTTGCTGGTTCGTGCCAAATTATGTTGTGTCCTTGGGCAAGGCACTTCACCCTACTTGCCTTGGGGGGAATGTCCCTGTCCTTACTGTAAGTCGCTCTGGATAAGAGCGTCTGCTAAATGTAAATCAAAACCTGAGCCCAATTGACTGTACTTGACAAATGCTGGAGTTACTAGTCTGACAGGAAAAAGAAAACTGCAAAAATTGGAGTCTTACTGTCAGTGATAGGGAAGCATTACTTCTCAATACACAGAATAAGAAGAAAGCCAATCCCCTTTCTGGCTAGCTGTGTGAGAGAGGTCACGTTGTTGTGAGTCTTTAAGCTGCTCAGAGGGTGAATGATCCCCAGAGGCCTGGAGGACCGGAAGTAGGGAGGAAAGAGACGTGTGTTTCTGAGCTCCACAGCAAAGGATCATGGGAAGCCTGGGGGAGGAGCCTGTCGTCATGGTCTCCAATCGCTCGGACATCTCAACACAAAGTCAAAGCTCCGGGCGGAGAAGAAGGCAACTCGAAAGGAGTCGCGAGCAAAGATAAGAATAGAATGAACTGCTAATTTGTGGGGAAATTAATCCGTTTTTGTAGCGAATCAGACCTTCACGTAGTGGCATTGTTCGAGTCCTATCTCCGTTCCCCAGATATTTGCAGGTCACAACAGAGGAGAGAATTTCAATTTGTTCCCTGATTGGCAATTGCGCGAGAACCGCCGCAAAACCCCCCATTGTCACCCATGTTGGAGTTTACCACAGTGGACCGGTATCTCCATGGCAGTCTCACATCCACCACCGAGCCACAGTACAGAGTCACAGAAATCATTATTTTTCTTTGTTTTCTAACAGCCAACTGAAAGCAGCCAAAGAAGAAAGATTCTGAGGTAATTAGAGCTCCCCCTTTTGATATTGAGCAATTAATACTGGATCATTAACGCAGTGCCATTTAAAAGCATTGCCCTCTGCTGAATATAAAAGAGGTGACATTTGAAAGGCCCCCTGGTTCCCTGCCACCCAAATCTTCCTCCAATAACTCAAATGAACGCCGACACTGATGACTCTCCCCCTTTCATAGGAGCATTGGAAAAAGGGATGAGGGGAGACCGACGTGCAAGACACATCAGAGGAGTTTGTGTCTGGATCGTGCGCCGTACAATGCACATGACCGTTGTTTGTATGTGTGATTGAGAGGCTGTGGGAGGAATGAGTGCCGCGGTGCGTCGTCGTTCAACACAGCCTTGGGCAAGACGAGAGAGTCTGTCAAATGCTCGATTTGACTCGAAGTGACTCCAAGATGAACATCTTCTTCTGGTGAAAATGCCAACGTTTTGGAATTTGGTGGGGGAAGAGAACACATGTACTAGGAGCTGAGAAGGTCCATGCACATTACCCATGCAAGTGAGTTATAGTTATTATAGTATGTAGCTATAGTTATTATTCTCTTCTGTTGAACAAGAGCTGAGTTTCATTAAAGTAACACAATTGACAATAAATATAATCCCCAAGTCATTTTCAGTAAACAGCATTTCCAGAAACAGTAGAAACAAGTAGTTTCTTGTTTTTTAAGACATGAAGGTCCATGCACATTACTGACATGCTCTCCAGTGCATCTAAGGGGTGGCAATGGGGTGGCAGCTGCCACCCCAATAAAAATGACTGCCACCTTAATCTTCCCATGGATTATAATTGTTTTGTACATTACAGAACATTTCAATAAATAATATTAATGTTACTGTTTAATTTAAACTACAATGTTCTAGCCTAATCATTTACCATAGGGAGTACTTTAACCCCCTACTTTGGGTGTTGATTCGCCTCCAGGAGGCCACCCAATAACTTACTTCTGCCACCCCAATTGAAAATCTCAATATTTTCTCTCTGATGCGCTCTCTCTCTCTCTCTCTCTCTCTCTCTCTCTCTCTCTCTCTCTCTCTCTCTCTCTCTCTCTCTCCATCTCTCTCTCTCTCTCTCTCTTTTCTGGTGCTTACATTTCCTTCACACAGACAAATGGGATTGGAACCAAATTATTTCTCAATGTCTTAGTTGTAGATCTTCCACAAGTGTTTAACCTTCCTGTCCCCACGGGAAATTCAAATGTCTCACACATATTAACGGAAACCGGTGAACGGCTGAGTTCTCAACAAAGTAGGATCCAACATTGGGAGGGTGAAACACTTCAGTTAAACGCAGTGAGAGGCACTCAGGCGCACCTCGACATCACTTAGGAGTCACAATTTGGAGACAGCTACAGACTGCGTTAGAAGCGAATGATTAGCAGCCGTTACGAGAGACCCGAAAGAGCTTTTCCCCGCGAAACAATTAGGAGTGTTGGTTCACCCTCAGCCGTTTGTTCCCCATAATGCGCCTCATTATGACATTGAAAGAAAACAAAGATGGCTTGAAAATGTCATGCTGTGCCAGGACACAACAATTAATATTCAACACCTGCGTCTCAGGACGTTGAGCTGCCGTTGGCTTGAGAGGGAGGATTAAGTAGAATTTATGAGATGGTACGCGGAAAAGAAAAATTCCAGTCCAAACAAAAACCCGCTGCTTGATTTAGCGGGTTCTCCCTTCAACCTGGTGGTGTCTCGAAACAAGCTTTAATTAGTGTGCGTTTTACACCGTTTTTCATGTTGAAAAGGTGATAAATTGTATAATTAAAGCGCTCACAATGTGACTCAATGGGGCGGAAAGAGAGAGGGTATTTAAACAAGGCTATGCTTGGCATCATAATGTTAAACTTTCACAGGAAAAGAAACAGCCTCCGCTAACTAAAATGGAGGGATATCAAAAAACAATACAAGGGCGTAGAGGTCAAATGAGACAGTTATGATAAATGATCATTGTTATCTACTGGATGTACGATCGTACAGTAAATAACACCCTGCCACATAAACTGATATGCCGAAATCACTGTTGTGGTCACAATGCCTTCTCAGAAAATGACATCACCCGCATTGTCTTGAGCCTGTGGATTTACCAGATAACAGTGCAGGAGGGGAACAGCGTTCTCCTCAGTCTTTGCCTCTGACACGTGGTGATGCGTGACGAGGCCGAAAGGTTCAGCGATGGGTAAATGCCAGGATTTGACCCCCATGACTCCTTTGTAGTTTCCACATCCGGTAGGACAATGCAGCTGCCTCGTTTCTGCCTGCCTCTGCCTCTGCCTCCGCTCTTTGGCCATTGAAAGACCAGAGTTTTGATTGTTTTCCCCCCAAGAAACACAGACCGGCCTTGTGCTTTCCCTGCTATCGGGTTTCTCCGGATCCATGAGAAGCAGCTCATACCGAGATGCTGACTTAATCTCCAGCTACTCTACGACGGCAACAGGAACTCTACACCCCCCCCCCCCCCCCCCTAGGAGTTTTGCTTGGCATCTGTGGCCCTTTTAAGACCAGAGCTCGTATTAGAAACAGACAAGCCTTTTGTACGGTTCGAGATAACCTCCGTTTGCTTCTGCCGTATGGCACACCACATCTCTTTGGCCCTGGAGCCGGCTGGCAGGGGCACAGCCGGTTTGTAATTGAGTTTCCAAATGCGCCCGTATGGGGGGGAAGTGCTGCAACGCAGCTCAGTCGGGGCTGCTAGCCTCTCAATTTTCTCCCCCCAAAACAGATTTCTAGACCCCTGGACTGACTGCCAGAGTTGTGTATGGAGTTCCACATGATAGCTTCCCCACCCACCCAAAAAGCCTTTTCTGCTCACTCTCACATTCTGCAAAGGAGACAGTTATCAACTGACTATATTTTCTTAATTTGTACTTGAAAGGGCACAGGTTGGTTTGTTTGCACCGCTCGATTCAGTTCCAAGTGGAACACTGCCTTTCAGGTTTCAACTGTTACTGTGGATCAAATGAGGTAGTTTATTCTCTTTTTTTCTTCTTCTCTCTCTTCCTAACACCCCCAATGTATTTCTCCAATCAGTAATGGAAGACCTTGCATTCCAGAGGGTTCTGGCAGACAAATAGCATGTGACCCAGTTGACACACTTTTATTGGAACGCATAAATATTGAGAGGTTTACCGGTCAACCAGCAGCTTCCTCCGGTCGCCTTCACAGGACGTTTTCACGAGGCATATGGATGGGCTGCCGGGAAGCCCTAACTCAAATTCAGACTCTCGTCTTTGTTCAATCTCCAGCCTTCCTTTTTCTAGCACTCCTGCAGACAAGTCCCAGGCACGCTGACAGGACTGGGGGCTGGAGGGGACCGGAGCTGCAGCACACTGGAGCAGGACGGATAATGGTGGTTGACGTGTCGGGTTTTGACAGTGCTTCCACATGTAAACAGCCCTCTGATTCCTCTCGTTCTCTTTGGACGTGCTGTTGGGGGGAAAAAGCGTCTCGGATTGGCCGCGTGGGTGTCGCCTGGTGTCACTCACCTGTAGATGACGCCCCCCCCCCCCTCCCACACACACACACACACACACACACACACACACTGTGACACGTAGACAGCCAGTGGATTCGTTGGAAGTTTGCTCTATCTGGGTGCCACTCCGGGTGTGTGGTGAGTCAGTCAGGCTTCGGTATTGCTGCTGTGTGCGCTGGGGGCTCGGGACATTGGCATTACATAGAAGGAGATACAGCATGTTTTCCAAGTCTGCCCTCAGCCAAGAAGTTCAATAGGGTCACCAAAGTCACCTGGGTTTCCATGAGAAAACAGCCTGCTCTCTAAGCTGCAGCAGGAAAGGCTACATTACAGACTGTGCCGAGATGGATCTTATTGTTACTGCTTTTGTCATCGCCTGTGCCATCACCTGGCACAGTCTTGTACTGCCACTGAGGCAAGTTAACCATGCTCACCACGGTACTTTACAAACCGGCAGACATTAGACCACAGATAATAGACAATTGAAGACCGAACTCACTGAACGTGATAACACTGGAACTGGGGGACTTTGGACAATACCTACAGCCTGTGTTGCTGTGGCAATAATATAGAATCGTGTTTTTTCTTCCACCTATTTCACTGGCAATCACTCTGAGGTCCCACCAGTAATTGGGTTCAGCGTTATTCTTCACAAAACTGACTTTTCTGACTGTGAAAGAAACAGGGGACAAAGCTCAGAGGAATTTGATTTAACATGTCGACTGGGAACAGAATAAGACTGCTGATGGAAGAAGAGAAAGAAAGAAAGAGAGAGAGAGAAAGGGGGGTAGAGAGATAGGGATAGAGATAGAGATAGATAGAGAGAGAGAGAGAGAGGGCGATAAAAAGACAGAGATGGCTAAAAAGAGGGATGGAGCGAGCGACAAGACGAAAATCAGAGAAAGAAGGAAAGGGAGCGTTTTCTCAGAGGACTTGCAATTTAGATCGGGCACAGCAGATGGACAGCCAGCAATCAGACAGCTGCCATAATCAATTCAGCCTGCGAGTCGGTCATGAATCAGCATGGAGATACGTCGCTTGGCTCTGGCTGGGACCAGGTCCCCACGCTTTATCAGTGCCTGAGGAACGAGGCGCACCAAAATGGCGGCTGCTTCTCCCGGTCACACCTTAATAATGTGGAGTCCTTCTCCCAGCCTTGCCTTGTTCTCCAGGACTGCATTTACCACCCTCTTGATCCTTATTTTGGGCTATATCATTTGCTTCGCTCTTCTTCGTGTTACTTTGTTTAAGTCACTGTGGTCAGGGAGTGGAACTGGTTAGGAGAAAAGGGCTCCACGTACTGGTTGAATGTGTGTACGTGAAACAATTGTCTTTTCACATAATCTTAGGTTAGATCAGTGGTTCCCAACCCTGGTCCTCGGGACCCCCTGTCCTGCATGTTTTAGATGTTTCCCTGCTCCAACACACCTGATTCAAATGAATGGTCATTAAAAGGCTTCTGCAGAGCTGGATAACGACCCATTCATTTGAATCAGGTGTGTTGGAGCAGGGAAACATCTAAAACATGCAGGACAGGGGGTCCCGAGGACCAGGGTTGGGAACCACTGGGTTAGATGGAAGCATGTTTCATGGAAAATAAATATTCAAAACGACATTGAATATTTGCTGGACAGTAACTCCTACAAGAGATTCAGACCTCATGAAAAGTTCTAATTTGTTTTTGCTGTGGGGCGATTCTCACAGATTATTCTCGGAAGATAGTCATTGGAGATGATGTTCAGATGAAACATCCTGAAACATCATGTATATTTTATTGAAACATCAAGACATGATACAGAATATACTTATTTTGCCTGCATAATAATAGTAATAATGATAATAATCTGTATGTTCTCCTGGTTTCACTTCAGTAACAGCAATCCAAGCCAGCAAAACAGCGGAAAAAACATTGAAACCTGCTTTATTCCTACGTTTTCCTATAATTATTCATCTGACATGGAGACATAGCAAAGCGGCGCTTGCATAATACATTCTCAGAGAACAAATCGGCCTTGTTCTTTGCCGGTTCGGCCGTCTCTTGATCTCTAAACAACACTATTCTCCTCTGCACTGTGAGCATCGTCTGGGAGCAGAGTGGCTGCTACTGGCTAGCCCTCTATCACAGAACCATCTGGAGATAACTCTGTTGGCTTTGCGAATACACGGAGAGATATGGGAATATCTACGGGAGTTCAGGAACCGGGTTTTTACGTGTAGTCTCGGCAGGGTTCACAATCGGGTTGTGTTCCACATGTCGTCTGAGAAGCGGATGACACCACTGGCTTTGGGGCGGGTGAACGGAGGAAACCCACCAAACAAAGAAACAAAAACATCCCTGTTGAATAATTGATTTCAAATGCTTTCATGAAATTGGCTGGCTGGCTTGACACTGATGGCTCATACACTCAGGTGATTGGTGTAGAGAGCACTCAGGTGATTGGTCTAGCTTCCGCAGCCTTGACATAGATTGGGCCTCTCATCCATCTAGCGGACAGCGATGGCTATCAATCTGGCGTGGCGTCACGGTTCACATCCCTGTGTGAATCACATCCCTCAGTGCTACCAGAACCATGCTCATATGCAATCTCACTCAAAATATGAGTTAGCTCAGTATTAATGTATTTGTGTCAACAGTATTAATGTGATTAAAACCAGCTACTGATCATTTGCAAAACTGTTGCGTGAACGAACCTTGTCATGGAATACAAATTGCTACATGGTCGTAAATGCACGTTCCAATTCTGAGGGAAAAAGCCATTTCTATGTTGAAGAATGCCCTTGAGGAGAATTCACAGGGTCTCATTAAGTCCTACCAGCCAGTCTACTCTTAGCTTCGGCACAGAGACCGGTCTGCCACCTGTGGAGAGCGGATGACACCGAATAAAAGCTTGCAAGAATAGGAGGATGACAGAGGGGGGAACAAGAGGCTCCAGCGTGACGGGGGGATAAGGAAAGGAGGAGAGGTGCGTGCCTGCGTCTATTGGACATACCGGTAAGGGGGGATGGGCGAGGGGAGAGGGGGAGGGGGGGGTAGGGGGGAGAGTGAGTCAGAAGGAATTCAGGAGAAAGAGAGAGCAAACAAGAAAAGACTGATGTCTCGGGTGCCAATGTTTTATTGATGATATTCAGAGCATGGCCGCGCATTCATCACACCTCTGCCATCGTCCCCGGACCATCTCCCTCCATCTCAGGTGGGGGGGGGGGGGGGGGGGGGGGCGGAGGTTATGGGGAGAGATGGAGGTGAGCAGGGAGAGGGAGGAAGGGGGTGCGGAGGGGAGGGGGGGTGTGGAGGGGGGGGGTGTGGAGAAGCATCTGAGAGCAGCGGGGCCGAGGAAGGGGGATGAATGACCGACCGCCCAGCCATGTGTTGGCAGGTGGAAAATAATGGACGGCGGAGAAAAGAGAGAAGGAGGACGAGCAAACAAGAAGAGATGTGCCTCAGTCTGCCTCTCCCCCCAGTTCTCAGTCTCATCCCCCCCCCCCCCCAGCTAATGATTATTTAGTCTGCCAACTCGCTGATACCCAAGAGATTCCATTAACACCGAGTTGCTGCCTGTCATGTTCTCCCTCAATCTCCCCCTACCCCCCGCCACCACCACCCCTCCTCCATCCCCAGGGGGCTAGCTGTTGGCAGGGACCCACGGAGGAACGCAGGAGACGGGGGGGACCGGGGGGACGGGGGAAAGAGTTGCAGTCTCCCGTCCTGGGGGAGAACCAAGCAGGCAAACACAGGCTGTCCAACAGGAGGACAACGCAGGGCGTCAGCCATGGGAGAGCGGGCTGAGCCGACTCCAAACTCGGTGTGACGTCACCCCTGGCGACGGCTCATTATGCACGGACACGCCTCATTATGGGCTGCCAATGACTCATGCTGTCCAAACGGTCCTACTGTGACTAGTGAAAAGGGGCTACGGGAGGTAGGGACCACAATGGAGGAAGCATAGGAGGGCTGTTTGCCAGCTGCAGCAAAGCAATGTCGTATGTGTGCTGCGTTAACTCTAAGTCGATCTTCAAAGGGCCGTGATGGAAAGTGACAGTTTGTTTCATTTCACTGGCCAAAGCCGTTTGACATGGCAAACTCACTGTTGTTAGAGAAAAGCGTATACTGATGATGCGTACAATTATGGACTGTGTTCTTGATCCATGGAGTCAGCTGAGGACAGATGACATCATCAGGTGCTTTCTATCTGTGGCATTACCATAGGGACAATCACTACAGTGCTGACACTGGTGGCCATCTTATTTCTAGACTGATAAAAAAGTTGGTTTTAAAAGGGCTTTCATCAAGGACTTTCAGGTAAAACTTTGTGGTTCGGCATCATGTTCCCTCAAGGTGTTAATCGTCTTTCCGGCTTTGGTTGCACGCCAAAAACCTGAATGGTTAATGGCTACTAATTAACAAAGGCAAGTCTAGTTCTATCTAGAAAGTCTTAGGGGAGGGGGGTTTACTTTTTAGTTTGACTTACTGAATCTCATCTGCGGAGACTTTAGAAGCCCAACACTAGCAGTATGACTGGCATGGAGCGAGTGTTTCTGAAAGTAATTATCGCCGTTGTCACACATGTACCTTGGCAGCTTAAAATGGCCGCCTGCTGTTGCTCCTGTGGAGGCTGGCGTGTCATCGGGATGCTGTGGTGCACGTCTGTGGATGAGAGAGCGGCATCGATCTAAATGATCAATTAAACTGCGGGGCCTCATTGATTTACAGCTCATCCATCCTGTTTTATAGGATCTCCAAATCAAAGGTTACAGTTCTCATTGTATTTTATTCCTCCGTTTGAGGACAAAGCCTTCTGGGGACGGAAATGTCAATTCCACAGCCACCGAAAACATCCACAAGTTATTACAACGGGGCGTTAACCAAAGAATACAAAACGACCAGGTGCCGTTTCGTTTTTGGATTCTTATCTTCATTCCGGACACGAGACTGTTTTTTTTTTATATCTGTCCTGCACCCATTCAAACGGTATTGATTTACACTCACTTCTAAACCGGAATTTAATACAGTGGTGAAGTTTTAAACACAGCCAGTCTGAGCAGCTCATTGGCATGCTGGTGACGAAAACAGGCAGGGGACTAACATCCCATCAACCGGCAGAGGAGAAGCTATCAACCATGGAGAATGTCCCACCCCGGGGGTATCGACTGGTGGCCAAGGCCCAAACCAGACCACGATTTACTGTCCTCCACCCCGCTTTCGCTTCCGCTACACGGTGGGCTTTTAATTAGAACCAGGGAGAGGCCCGGCCTTATAATTTCCCACCTGGATAACGCTCTGGTCTGGATAGACCGTTACTCTGGCCAAATGACTTTGACCAAATTACAGAGAGGCTCCAGAATGGTTTTAATTAGGGTTGGTGTTGCATAAAGTGGCTGGGGTGGAATGGTTTGCAGTTATTCAATGGCTTTACGGCTGGGTACAAACATTGGACCAACTGGGTCTCTTGTCTCTGCGCCATTTGACCACATCTTTCTAATAGACCACATTTGTCTGAAAACATCTTTCCCCTGAAAAAGGCCCCAACAAAGCAACGGTTAGAGTTGCGAGCAGTCATCAAATGCTTTATGTGAACTGTAGAGAGGGTGTTAAAAAATACCTCAGCCTAGCCTTTTGCAGTGTTTACCTCCTGCATAATATCCATGCTAATGAAGGTTCACCCAGACCCAGTTTTCGAAGCGATCAGAGAATAGGCCCACGGGGTAGGATAGACGGGGAGAGGATGAGAACAATGTTTGGATGAGTCAGGATGCGTCCTCCCTGGAGACATGTACCTGTGCAGTTCACAAGGAAGAGACAATTAAAGTGTGTGTATCTGTCTTCCCCTCTTAGCCCCCTCCCTCTCTCTCTCGCTCTCTCTCTCTTTCTCTCTCTCTCTCTCTCTCTCTCTCTCTCTCTCTCTCTCTCTCTCTCTCTCTCTTCCCTTCCACCTCTCTTGTCGCCCCTTTTTCTACATTTCCCTTTGTCTCCATCTCCCTCTCCTTCTTTCACTCTATCTCTCTCTCTCAAACACACACACTCTTTCATACTGACATCCGTTCAATGTTTGCCGTGCATTTCATGCTTTGGGTACGTGCGGAAGCTGGCCCCCATCCATCTCCCCAAGGCTCCGGTGTGTCTTGGCCGGGCTCTGACCGGGGAAGCAGAAGGAACGATTACTTTCCTCTTCCTCCTAAGCCACCAGAGTGTCTCCACACAGCATGTGGGCGGGGGGGCAGAGGGGTTGGTACGATGTGTTTGTTAGAAGGTACGTGCGCGAGCACGGTGTGTCTGTCTACACGTGTGTCTACACGTGTGTCTACACGTGTCTCTACGTGCGCGTGGACACTTGTGTCGCATGGAGTGCATGCGCTGCAGCGGGCGCGTGCATGTATGTGTGGGAGCGTGTGCACGTGTGTATGTGTGTTTGTGTGCAAGGAGTGTAACAGTAAATTTCCGGGCTCCTCGGGCCAGCAGCCAAGTCGCCGTAGCAACACAGCCCTGACAGCTCCATAGATTAAGCTCATGGTGGGAGAGGCAAAAACAGCCGTTTAATATTCGCCATGACCCAGCCCCATAGCCAGGGCCGCACAGAGAGAGAAGGCCCGGGAAGTAATTGCTTGGACACCTTTCTCAGTGCAGAGACAAGTGGGGTGTGCATGTGTGTCTGAGCTGCGAAATGGGCTACGGGTGGCCTGCCGCAACCAAATGGAAAAAAGGGAGTTTCTTCTATTTGTAGGTATGTGATTCATTCCAGAAAATTGAGAAAACCAACCAGTGACCAAAGTGGTTCTAGCATGACAGCCAAACAATGTGTTGACATTTCCAAAAATACAAAAGTGGTTCAGATTTGGCCCGATAAAGTTGTTCTTCATTAGTTTGAAATACTGTACTCTGTGTGTGATATCTTTCAGTGTGTTTGCTCAACAGCCTTGTGCCTTTCCCCAGCCCTTATTAAACAACCCTTGTAGGGGTTTTTACACAGGCCAAACCACCAAAACAATGCCCCTTGATCGACTGGAACAGTGCATTAATATGAACCAAATATGCTGGCAATGCAGTGATTTGATTCTGTAGGTTAAATGAAAACAAGAATGGTCCAGGTTAAGTGAGGAGACATTGACATTTAATATCTTTGCAAAATGAATTAAATCAGTTACAATGCAAACATGTTAAGTGAAGGTTATAAATCCTACCTCCTCTACCATGACTACTGTAAATCGGAGAGAGAGGAGAGCAAGGAGAAGTAGAGAGAGGACCAGGAGCTGAGAAGAAGAACCGCAGCAGGAGAAGAATCTAGAAAACTACGCTCCACGTAACCTTTTAGACCCTACTATTATCTGTGACAACAACCAATCAGACTACCCTTGACCCTTGTATATCACCACATGACTGCCGATGCAACAGGAAGTCACACAATGAGCTGTGAGAGCAAGGTCTGCCCTGTCTCCTTCTCCTAGGAGAGCAAGGTCTGCCCTGTCTCCTTCTCCTAGGAGGATGTTTAACTGTGAGAGGTCACTAAGACCCTTGAAATCTGAGATTACAGAGTGGAATTTGTTACAGTAACCTTTTCTTATATCACTGAATGTTTAACATTGTAGGAGGAAGTGCATCTCTGTCTCAAGCTCAACTGTCGAACAGGGACCACATATTCAGTTTTCTTTTGGTTGCCATGATTTTTGGTGTCGTCCTGTTTCAATTGCCCATTGGTGGTCACTGAGCTTGTATTTGGTTAAGATCTGTGTTTGCGTGCTGTCTCTGACAGTAGAGAGATATTCTGCTAGTTGATCATCTCTTTCTAAGGCTAGATAAGTCTCTCTCTCTCTACACCCTAATCGTCATGTCCCCTCTCGCGACTCGATAGCACGGCTCTACCCGCGATGGCTAATGCGTGTCCGCGGGGTCCTTCCTTTGTGGCCGGGCGATCTTCCTGTTTGTGCGCGGAGAACAACCCCCCCCCCCCCCCACGCGTCACGCACAGATGAGAGGTCCACTCCGTCACTCGCACCCATTAAGCTGTAATGCGGCTCCCAAAGGCCAGAGTCCGGATGTGGAAACGGCGCAGGTTCTTCCTCTGCGTCGTGCTCTGAATCCCATTACGCCGATGGCTGCCACCATTATCTATCACAGCTCATTTGGTTTAGAGTGGAGGTGGACAGCGGAGCATGCCTCTCTCTCTCTCTCTCTCTGTCTTTCTCTCTCTCTCTTTCCTTCTCTCTCTGTCTCTCTCTCTGTCTCTATCTGTCTCTGTGTCTGTCTCTATCTCTGTATTGGTCTCTGTGTCTGTCTGTGTCTGTCTGTGTCTGTCTGTGTCTGTCTGTGTCTGTCTGTGTCTGTCTGTGTCTGTCTCTCTCTCTCTCTCTCTCTCTCTCTCTCTCTCTCTCAGTCGCTCTCTCTCACTCTCTCTGTTGCTCTCTCTCTCTCTCTGGACACACCGGGTTTTTGTTTTGACTAAAGAGCCGTCTCGCGGCGGGCGTCAAGGATACGATTGCGTGGGGTTTGAGCGACAGCCGAGGACTGGAGTTCTGAGAGCGCCACACGACATGCGCTCACTCTGCTCCCAAACGGCGCTGCAGGGGCCATAAGGTCCGTCTCCACCGAGCAAGTGTTCCCTCTAAACCCCCGCTCAGCAGCAGAACACAAACTCCAGATGATGTATTCTCACACACCTGAGGACCGAGGGGTTGGAGGCTGGAAATGCCTACAGCATCTGATGCCCTGATTTGGCCACACAGGGAGTAGGCTCTTTGGGTTGTACGAAGGGAGAGACTGCTGTCTCTCAGGAGAGCCCTGTTTGAGAGGATGTCAGTGTGTAGGTTTCTGTGTGTGTGTGTGTGTGTGTGTGTGAGGGTGTGTGGTTGTGTCGACGTGACAACAAGACAACGTGCCCACTGTTCAAACTAGTGGCTGCTCCCTGTCTCTTTCACTGTCTGCCTCTCTCCTCCCTCCCTCTTGTGGGGCAAAGTGAATTTCATTTCGTCGAAGCCCTCACTCTGTGCACACTGCCTTCCCTTCAAAAAAAAATGTATATGTGGATCTCATCCAGCATGAGGAATGAGACCAGGGGAGGAGAATGGAGGGGAGGCAACAGTGTGTGCACTCTCTTGTGTGTGTGTGTGTGTGTGTGTGCGTGTGTGCGCGCACTGTGTATATTTTCTGTTGCATGAGGACAGTTTTTTTTTCAGAGCCAGAGCCAGAACAGCAGGTCTCATCAGAAATCTGGATTTCTGACAGTGTAATGGGGTCACAATCTATGTGGAGGACGGCAGCACCATTTCGGGGGGGAAAGAGCGATGGAATGGACGAGGCGGCAGCTGGCGTGGGTAGTGGAAGGGTCCAGATAATGAATTCTCGCCCCGGCCGTCTGCTTCACGTTTCCCCCTCACAAGCTCCACTTGGATATTAAAAGGTGTCATCGGCCCAGGCTCTCTGCTGCGGATCCTGCTGGAATGTGAAAAGAGGCTGATCTCCTACAGTGGTGTAGGACAGAGAGAGAAAAAAGGAGTGTGTGGGGGGGGGGGGTGAGAAAGAGGGGATTGGAGCGGGAGAATGAGAGCGAGGGGGGAAGAGAGTGAGAGAGAGAAGAGCAAGGAGAGAGAGTGAGAGAGAGAGGAACAGAGGGGGGATGAGAAGGAGAGAGAACAGGAGCGAGCGAGGCATTAGCAGATAGAAGGGATGACAGTTGGCGGGGGACACACAGAGAGACAGAGGTAAGTCGCCACGAAGAGAGAGAGAGATATGGAGAAGAGTGAGGACAAGTGTAGCAGGCTCGGCAAAAATAGTGTGTTCTGATTTGCCCAATTAGGGTACTTTGGCAGACAGGAGTGACAGCATCGGGCTTGTTTGTGGCGGATGCCGCGTTAAAGAATCTCCCGGGAATGGCAAAAAAAACAAGAAACACCCAGCTATCCATAGGCTGAGTCCACAGGCTGACAAGCTAGACTATCGTTCCCATACTGCCTTGTGACATCCTCAGCTGCCGTTGCAGTCTCACAGGGAGGAACTGACGCGGTAACAGGTCCACGCGCCTGTTTGAATATCACCTGAGGGGCTTTTCTCGACATGCCTGGGGGGAACCATTCCCCCGGCATGAGCACTAAAAATGTCACACGTCACCGGCTGCTCATTCGCGGGGGCATCCTAAAACTGGAGCCTACCAACAAGGCGTGGTCACAGAACGGGGTCTCGGAGATGCGATTCCCAGCGAGCTGTTTGACCGCGATTGAATGACACGATCAATGTGAGTCTGAGAGTGTGCAAGCACGGGCGTGGAGGAGCTCTGCGGGCCCCTTGCGTCTTGTAGGAGGAGATTGAGACCCTGCTCCCGCGCTCCTCGCTGATCCCTCTCACCTCGCGAACCCTCCCGGGGGGAAAGGCGGCGCCGAGAGTTGAACTCCGGAGGCGGGTGGGGCTCCACGTCGCCTCGCGTCGACAACACACGTTTCTGGACAAGAGTGTGCACGTAGGCACATGCGCGTGTGTGTTTGGGCACGATAAGGAGCGGGTAGATGTGCACGGGCTGGCGGCTTCAGGGCGGTGCCACCTCATTAGTCAACCCCCCCCAAAACACCCCACCCCTACAATCCCCCAACACCACCCCACCCCCCCTCCACCCCGCCCCCCGACTTGCCTCTCATGCTCTGTGTCGCATGGGTGGCGCCCTGCATTATTTACTGACACACACAGACACCGGTGGAACCCGAGTGTGGGCCAGGCCGATACATCACATTCCATCAGCGGCGTGCACGCAGCGACGAGGGGCGAAGGGGACTCCATTACCCATTCAAGGCACTGACGGCTCGGCCAATCAGGCGAGACAGGGCAGAGACAAGCTTTGGTTTGCTTGTAACCACTCCGAGGGGCTCCGCTAGCTCGCTAGCCGCCGTCGTGTTTCGCCCTCTTCGTCCTTTCTTCCCTGGCTCCGTCTCTCAATCTCTTTCTCCCTCTTCTATCTCTCTCTCTCTCTCTCTTTCTCTCTCTCTCTCTTTCTCTCTCTCTCTCTCTCTCTCTCTCTCTCTCTCTCTCTCTCTCTCTCTCTCTCTCTCTCTCCCTCTCTCTCTCTCTCTCTCCTCTCTCTCTCTCTCTCTCTCTCTCTCTCTCTGTCTCACGGTGTGTGGCCCTGGCATTAGAGTCGCTCCTCTGTGACAGAGGGAATTACAGTAAGTAGAAATGACAGACAAAAGGCCAAATGCTTTCCGAAAGAAGATGGCCGTTAATGAAACCCCTTCGTTCTTTTTTAAATCAGGGGTGTTGGGCTGGGGTGGGGGGGGGGGGGTTCAGTGGGCTGGGGGGGCGGGGGGTGTGGGGGTCGGCAGAGACGACGATCATGAATATTCAATGTGCCTCGCCGCCAGGCTTACCAAACACATTGGAGCAAGGACGTGTTCTGGATCAAACTCTCTCGCTTCCCACTTTAGTCAGGCGGCGCTGGTGTATTGGGGAAGTGCTGTAGTGGCGGGTGGAATTTGACAAAGCTCTTTAATGTTAAGGGGGGGGGGGAATGGGATGAGAAGATTTGCTCGTTTTCTCTCTTTCTCGCTTTTTCTCTCTCCCTCTGTCCCCCCCCCCCCCCCCCCCCCCCCCCCCCCCTTGCCGTATGGGCAAGTAGACTCTTTCTATAAGGTAGATTAAGCAGCTACTTACAACGTGAGTCTCAATTATTTCGATGACAGCTTTATTAACATATGCTGAGGAGCAGGCGCCTTGATTAGCTGCTAATGGGATAGGTTATGCAGAGAACAGCTCATTTGCATACCCTTCGAAACCGTGCTACCTCTCGCTGCCTTTTCAGAGGAAAACACTAACTTGGAACAGACTGTGCTTTGACTTCGGAGAATTATTTGCGAGGTCATCTTATCCGAGGAAACTATTTTCATGTTTTCTTTTCCTAACTACCTTTCATCCATTGTTGACTGGAATTTATTTTGAGTGGTTGACCAGCGGTACGGAGAGGTAGAGAGAGAAAGAGAGACGGACTGTGAGAGAGAGAAGATAGAGAGAGACCAAGAGAGAAAAATACATTTTGAAAACAGTGTTTACCTTCCCCTCTCTTGGCCTCTCTACAAGGTGATTGATTTCCCCCCCCTATTTCCTATCACTTCATAGCGAAAGAGACAGCGCCCGTTGCAAGGCAAAACTCCCAGTTCAAACCCAGCTCCTTCTCAAGACTCCCGGCTGAATCCAGATAACTCCACGTGAAATCTGAACGGAGGCGACGGTGCCAAACGAAACTCCTCCGGGGTTTTTCCTGCCCTGCGTTTCCAGACGGACCTACGCTCCACCTGGCTGGCACACCAGCTGAACACGGCTGAGGCCAGGAAGCCGGCAGCGCGTTCACAACACATCGCCGCCCACCTTGTTTGATCAAAGTCGGCACAGGATGACACTTGAGTCACCGAAGCACCCCGCAGCAGCTGACTCTGTGTGACACTCACATGGGGATGTCGGGGCAGCCATACAGGAGCACAAGAGCTTTTTGTTAAGCTTCTCTGTTGGCCTGGGTCAGAAATCTGCTGTTCTCCTCAGAGAAAAGGACCTTGGGACAGCAGCCTCTCGTAGTCCTTGTGAGGTCGAGGGACCTCAGGATAGCAGCCTCTCGTATTCCTCGTGAGGTTGAAGCACCTCAGGACAGCAGCCTCTCGTATTCCTCGTGAGGTGGAAGGACCTCAGGACAGCAGCCTCTCGTATTCCTCGTGAGGTTGAAGCACCTCAGGACAGCAGCCTCTCGTATTCCTCGTGAGGTGGAAGGACCTCAGGACAGCAGCCTCTCGTATTCTTCGTGAGGTCGAAGGACTTCAGGACAGCAGCTTCTCCCAGGCCTCATGAGGTTGAAGCACCTCAGGACAGCAGCTTCTCCCAGGCCTCATGAGGTTGAAGGACCTCAGGACAGCAGCCTCTCCCAGGCCCCGACAGCCAACATCTCATCTTAGCACGCGTCACAGGAGGAGACAGGAAGTGCCACTCTCATAAATGTCTAAATGGTTTGGCAGATGAGTGATGGAGGGTTGGGGGGTGGGTTGCCAATGGCCCCCACCTTGCCTCGGAGGAGGGAGTGCATGTGTGGGGTGGAAGTGCAGCCACCACCACTTAGGCAGATGGTTGGAGCTAACAGCTGGTGACCGGGAGGCTGGAGAAGGGGCAAGCCGAGAGACCACCGGCACAAGACAAGGGCGCGCGACCCCGAGATTGGAGAGAGGGAGGGAAGCGGATGGAGGGAGGAAGGTAAGGAAGGCGGACGGCAGAGGAGGGACGGCCTGGAGTGACATCTCTCCGGCAGACTTCCAGAGCATACATTCCCATTAGCTGGAACAGCTGCGTATCCGTCCGCACCTCGCCCCGCTTCCCCTTCCCTCCCCAGCGAGAGACTCCCACCGACTCATTTGGAGCCAGAGTTAGCACAGAGCTGCCACGGCCCAACTCATCCATTCAGTCCTGTTTAATTCAGTTCTTTAGAAGCTCCCCGACCCATCAAATACGGCAACTTTCTCCCTAAAACTCGCGGGTTGTTCCTCTTGATATCTCCAGGCAGCAAAATGGGTTCTCGGCAAAACTCAAGGCCCTTCCTCCTCCATGGTTGATACGCTGTTTGGCAAGAGCGATCCATAAGATTGAGCGGGAACCCGCGTTTGAGTCCAACTGTGGAGCTTGCGTTGGGAAATGAGCTGGCGTTTGCAGATAGGCAGTTACAGACCGCTGGAGTCGACGGGGAGCAGTTCTGAGGGAAAGCTTATTTTTTTTGCTGCTTTTCCTTGGGGGTAAATTATGCCGTATGGTGAAAGGAACAGGGAGTGTGGGTTGAGGGGTGGGGGTGAGGGGAGCGTCGGATGCAGGGGGAGCGGCGGATGGAGGGGGTGGGGGGGGGAGGGGGTGTGTGTGAGAGTGTGGCAGCGTCTGAGAGTGACGTCTGAGAGTGAGTCCTGGACGCCTGTCGAGGGAAACGTTGACATGCGGCAACAAGTCTGCGCCGGCTTTCGCTGCCGTGACTTGGCTGCCGCCTCGGTTGTCCTTGTCACTCTTTTCCTTCTCTGCTGTGTCGAGGCCTATGTGTTTCCGTCTCGTAGAGGTATGGGGATTGTACACGTTGTGTCACTGTTCTGTGGAGGAAAACGGAGATGCCTGGCGTTTCACTCGTCGTTGCTTTAGTCTGTCAGCAAAAGACAATTTCCTGACCGTTTCTTTTCAGCAGCTGTTGCTCACGACAGATCTGAATTTCTTTGGGAGGGTCTTTCAGGACAACAGCTCGAGCTGTTCTGCTTGAAAAACAACTGCCATTTCTAATTAAATCCACTCCCCCATAAGGATGGGGTAAACAGAAAAGCCTCCAAATGGCTGTCATTAGAGGCCGTGTCAGAGCGAGCAGGTTAGGCCCCGTCTCTCATTAAATGAGATCTGTTCCCCACACAAGAGCATTTCCTGTCGGCCTGAGGTATTTGTGTTTGCCTGTGTGCCTTTTACGCTTGTGTCTTGCCTGCAACCCAAAAAAAGAAAACCGGTTCAATCTCATTTTCAGTGCAACGTGGTCACTTATTGACGAAACCCAACCCCCCATGACAGGTCTCCGTAGGGACGGAGGCTTAACAAGATTACTGTTCCATATAGCCAGGGTAATGGGCACCTCTCTGGAGAGGATGAGCTGCGTTTGGACCGCACTGAGGAGAAACAACCAAGCATTCTGGACACGACCTAGCTTCCCTCTGTCGGAGGAAACGCCTGATGCATTACACCAGAGATGGATCAATCAATCTACCCCCAGCTGTATGGGCAGCATCCTGGCTGGTGGGGAGGGCCTAAGGTCAGGTCGCCCCCTCCCCGTGTCTGCTGGCCTGCACGCCTCTCCAGCTGGGTGCGGAGAACCCATCCGCGGACCTCAGAGATAAGTACTCCCTTCCCCCCTGGCTGTGTCATGTTTTGGACACCGAACAGCTCGCACTCGGTGACGGCAGCTAGTCACCACACGGGGGATTGTTGTGACTCGTCTCAGAAGGTTGTCGCTCAGGGATGGGGTGGGAGGCTGGTAAAGGAAGGTTCCGGAGGAATGGAAGCCGGCGGGTATTGGAGAAGGCGGTGGCGCCACTGCTCGTTTTGATTAATGGACCTCTCTCCGGCCGTGAGTGACGAATTATCAGAGGGTCGGCAGCCTCGTTCATCACTGTCACCGGAGACGCGGTTGCCTGCCGCCTTCCGCCCCGCCGGTCGGTCGCCGCCACAATCGGCCTCTTATCTCCCCCACCTGGCCCCCCGAGATCCCGGGCAGAACGGGGCGTGCGCGTGGAGAGGAACTGTGGAAGAAAGGATCCGAGGAGAAGGGAGGGAGGGAGGTCAGAGTCGGGAGAGACCGCGGTAAGAGTGAGAGGAGGTGGGGTCGGCGGTGGCGTGTTCATATCTCAGTCACTGTCGTCACAGCTGTTCCTTATTTACATTTTGTGGTTGTTCCCAATTCTCAATGTTGTTCTCCAATCTCCCCTCCCCCCTGGAGACTGGACTGTACTCAGTCAGATAAAGTCGGTTCATGTCTGCCGGCGGACGCCATCATGCGCCCTTCCCTTATCATATGGTTCAAGTTAATTTGGGCAAAGTGAAAGCGGGTGCGGGGTAAAGGGGGGCTGATAAGACTGTTCCTGCTGAGGAAGGCAGGCAGAGGCCCGCTGTGGCCTGTGTTTGCAGCTTGTCCCCTAATTAAGCAGGTAGAGAGAGACCCTGGGAGCTGGGAATCTTATCAATGACTCCTCGGCGGCAACGCGGCAAAGATAGTGTTTAGAAGCGCGGAACGCTAATTAATTACCAGCCGAGTCGGCTTCGCTGTGATGCACCTGCTTGGCTCCACATTGACTGGTTCTTATTGTGACGGACGTAAATAAAGATAAAAATTAAGAGAAACACACGGTGACAAATGGGCACACCATACACAGCATACAGACCTCTGTAGATAAACATGCTATTATGATGCCAATGTATGTCGGCAATTTTCACAGAATTGCTGTTGTCTGAGACATTTGCGCACTGTTGATTAAATGATATTGTTTTGGTCAACCCCTACCTAACCCTGTAGCTACAACTTTTTTAAGCAGCTATTAACAAATCTAAATCATGTTGTTACAATGAAAGGTAGCGTACACTGACACGCTCAGTGCAATGTTACTGATTCCAATTACCAAACTCAAATTACTCAAAAGGCCAGTCAACAAAACAGTGCACAGTGTATTTTGCTCTTTAATTGACCAACATTTAATCAGAGTGAGGAATATCCACGTAAATGTTAGGCCAAGTAAACAAACAATCAAACGACCAATCCTAACGACGCACGTTGCGTTGGTAGCAAGAGTACCTTTTAAACGGAGGGCGTAACAATTCCGACGAAACGCGAGGTAAACCAATGACAATGTTTGTCGATGACAACGTGTTGCTGCCCCACACACGTCCTCTCTGGTACGGAGGGAAGACAAATAAGTTGTTGTTTTTCAAGCAGGCTGCTATCTTTTGACGTGTCGAGGACCAAGCTGAGCCCCGTGATGGATGGGGCGAGGACAGGTGTCGGGCAGGGAGAGATGCGACGAGCGAGAAGCGTCCACAGGAGACACACCTAATTCCCAGGTCTTATTTTGTCAATAAACAGCAGCCAGTGGCACTCAATTAGACGGCTTTATTGACTGCGTTCCAGAGGCTGTGTCAGATGTCAACCTACGACACAGCCTGACGGCTGCCCCCGACGCTCGCTCGAGGACTCGGCGAAAATAAGAAAAGATAGTGGGGAGAGAAAATAAATATTGGCGCATAGTGGAAAGATGAAATGGGGGGGGGAAGGAGGGGAGGAAGGGGTTGTTGGAGTGAGAGAGTTTGAGAGAGTGTACCTGCCTCGAGCACAGTATTCTCTTCAGAAGGAAATGTTTTTACAATACTCTATTAAGTCTTACCCCTTTCAACAGTCTAACTGAATGGAGGTGGAAGCAAAACGACGCGCAAATATGAGAGGCAGTTTGGGCCTAAATTCATACTTCTCGCACACCATCGTTCTTTTTCACACTCACTGTCACATACTTCGACAGACACCGTCGTACTCATCTCTCGCAGTACCTCGCACTCCACATACTATCATGTCCCTTGCAGGTGCACTCTCTCGCGCACGCCATCATACCTGCGAAATGATGCTGTGTAAGTTTGATGTGTTGTGTGAGAGTCGGATGGTGTGTGCAGGAAAATAATGAGTGGGAGAGAAAATGATGGTGTGTGAGAGGCTGGGTTTGATTTTCGGCCTTAACAGACTCTCATACACACACACACACACACACACACAAATAATATAGCTAGTAATTGGTATGTTTCACTTTGTTGTCTTTAATGATTCCTTTTGCTAGTCAAACACTCAGAATAGGAAGGGGAAAAAAACTCTTTTTAGAGTCAACAAATCCCTCCCTCCGATGTTTTCCCTCCTTTATCCGGTCGTCCTTCTTCTTTTGTTTGACTTCAAACACACAGCTACTTCCCTTTCCCTAAAAGACGAGACCAACAAGCTCCAGTAGCCGGATGCCGTCTGGTTTTTACATTTAATTGATTTCAGTGAGGTGCCCCACTGACTTTTTAAAGGATACACAATCTCGACAGCCATACCAAGTTTGTTCCCCTGTCTGTCTCTTCTCAGAAGCTTATCTATGCCCAGCTGTCAATGAGACGCACAGCCAAGGGTAGAGAGAGAGCTGCGCTACATATTGATGTTGGAAAACAAATCTATCACATTCTGAGCACACCCAAGTGCCTCTCACTAGTGGAGTGGATGCACGTCAGAGGTTTCACAGTCCAAACCAACTGCGTCTCCTTGACTCTAATTACGGTCATTAACTCCTGACGAGATTCTGATCTGCACCTGTCTGACACCCTGCAGCTGTTTATGCTCTGCTCAACACCGTGGAGGTCCCAGGGCTGGAGGGTGGGCAGAGCTCTCCACACTGCGAAGCTATAGCCTCTGCACTTCCTCGTCCAGCTCAGCTAGCCTCTGCACTTCATCCTCCAGCTCAGCTAGCCTCTGCACTTCCTCCTCCAGCTCATCTAGCCTCTGCACTTCCTCCTCCAGCTCAGCTAGCCTCTTCACTTTCTGCTCCACCTCAGCTAGCTTCTCCAGCTCGGCTCGCCTCTTTCATCACCTCAGCAAGCCTCTTCACTGTCTCCTCACTTCCTCCTGCCCCTTCCTCCCTCCCCTCCTAATACAACGCTGCGTCTGGTATCACAACCCAAATGGACTGGTTGTGGATCCGACAGTGACATCAATCGAGAAAGATACACTGCTGTATTCGTTGAAATCCACTCTGATTCGATTTGCCAGATGGACATACGCCCTTCTGCTGTAGGTGTGAGAGAGGAAATTATTCCTGGGCAAATGTAAACTGCTGTGTTGTGCTTTTATGATGTGAATATAAAGCATGGTAGTACCATCTACAGTGCGTTCTCAAGGCTACTGGAGATCCAGAGGTTTACTGTGTGCTAAGTTTTACACAGAGCCAAACAATTTGACGACCAGTTGCGCGCCAAAACCGCAAATGAGAAGCTATTGTAGCCAAGCGAGTACCGCTCTTGCCAAACACAACTAATTACAAGGGTACCTTTGGCCAACACATTTAAATAATGAATACGTGTGGTAAAAAAAAAAAAAGAACACTTACAGAGGAACAGTAGTTCTCTAAAGGCAGCCATTTTATCTCCCTCTGACCCCAGTGAGGCATATGAGTGATGGGCTGTTTGGAGATGCATCTGTGCTTTTCTAATGGCTCTGCTCGTGGGCCGGAGCCTAATTGGCCTCCCGCAGCCCCAGACGAGGAACACAAGGACGGGAGCGGAGGAGGCTCCATCTCTGACACTCTCCACCTGGCTGCCAGTCACGCTTGGGGGGGTCAGCGGTGTGTGGCTGGGTGGGGGGGGTTTGTGTGTGTGTGTGGGGGAGGTCCTGCCTGCTTCCCATAAACACCCTCTGCTCCACACACCTCCACTCTCACTGCCAGTTGGCCGGAGCAATACAGAGGATGCGAATGAACAGGCTTCGACCTCCGAACGCAGAGAGAGAGAGAGAGAAAGAGAGAGAGAGAGAGAGAGAGAGAGAGAGAGAGAGAGAGAGAGAGAGAGAGAGAGAGAGAGAGAGAGAGAGGGAGGGAGGGAGGGAGGGAGGGAGGGAGTGAGAGAGAGAGAGAGAGAGAGAGAGAGAGAGAGAGAGAGAGAGAGAGAGAGAGAGAGAGAGAGAATGGTAGTGTGCTTGTGTGTGCTTTGTGTGGGCGCACGCGGGTGTGTGTGTGAGAAAGGTGAAAAAAAAACGAGTGATGAGAGAGCGATTGAATTGCAAAGGAGCGAAATAAAGGAGACACATTGCGGGCTAGTTTTGCTGTAGCAGAGTTAAAACGTTGCACATTTCGCTGAGGAAACCAATTTGCGGGGCGGCAGACAGGCAGGTAAATTCAGACTGAAGTACTTACATCAAAGCTTGCTTCCTCACTCCCCGTATGATGACTCTGTGAGACTCGAATGCTGTTGGTGATGAGCTATCATTTCTGCCAACCTTTAGAGATGGAGACGACAGCATACTCTCCCACATTGTCATATAAATTACAATCAGACTCCAGGCTGCTGGAACAGCCCCAATTTAAATCCCAGCTCGGCCAAACGTCCAATAACGAGGTAATTTGTCCACGGCAACCTGGATTCTTCATTTCCTGCCATGCGATTACTAAGTCATCTTCGAAATTGTTTTTTTTCCGTGTCCGGGAAGTAAATCATATTACCTCACACGGCGAGTGAGACAGAGAGGACGTTTGTGTAATTTGTAATTGTATCAGAGCTCATGAATATTACATTGACTTCCTATTCCCTTCATATCATCGACAGGAGTATTTGGGACCAGGAGTAAAAGACATATGTACTGCCATTTCCTCAGTTCACTTTCCACGTGAAGTTGAATGGCAATTCCACCCCCCCCCCCCCCCCCCTTTACAACTTGTATGGACTCCCATCTGCCACCACACATCCAGCGCATCCACTACACAACTGATTAACAGTCAAACACATCGTTACGCACCTGATTCCCACCGACTAATCACAACGTGTACGCCAGTCGACAGGTGACTGTGAACACTGCGTTAACGTGGATCCATCCCTCAGGTGTGTTTCCACTCACCCCCCCTGTCCATCACCTCCTCACATGTCCAGCTGCTCTGGCGGCAGGCACCTTGAGGGGATTAGCCGACCTCCAGGAACTCCAGACCCTGTCAGCCACGCCCACAGTTTTGCTGCCTGGTTCTTCAGTCATCTGAAACGGTCTTCTACACTTCCAAGTAGAAATACAAACATATTCGGTAGTTCCTGTGGTCTTTAAACTGCCACTACCCATGCTAACTGGTGTTAAACCTTTAACTACTAGTGTTGTTCCAGTTCACATTAAGCTGGCAGGTAATGGCCCAATTCTGTATTTAGATCCACTGAACTCATGGGTAATTACTCGGAGCTGTTTCTCAGGCCATTTGTTGGGAATCACCACTCGACATCTGGTGGGACTGGGTTTGCAAGAGGGACTGGGGAGACAGGGGGAGAGGAAAAGAAAGAGTGAGTGAGAGAGAGAGAGAAAGAGAGAGAGAGGGGGAGAGGGAGAGAGAGAGAGGGAGGGAGGGAGGGGTAGAGGGAGAGGTGAGAGAGAAACGAGGAGAAAAAGGACGGGGCAGAGAGATGGAGTGCCAGAGAGAGCGAGATCTCCATCAGACTGGCAGAAAGAGATAGGAAGAAAAACAGAGAGAGAGAGAGAGAGAGAGAGAGAGAGAGAGAGAGAAGAGAGAGAGAGAGAGAGAGAGAGTTGGAAAGCAAAAGCAGAAAGAAAGAGAGGCCGAAAGACGGAGAGAGGGACAAACAGAGAGAACGGGAGACAAAGACAGAGGAGCGATTGCTTTAAGTGGCCACTTCCTGTGCCACAAAGCAATTGAAGAACAATTGCTTGACTTTTTTATTTGCCCATTACAGACAAAATCACCACTTCATTGTGGGCACTCTGGGTCAGGGCTGGGCTGTTGGTTGGAAAGCTGGGTGGATAAACAAGAAAGATGCAGGAAGCAGAAGTAGGGGGAGAGGTGAATCAATGAGGTCAGACCGACGGACACAGACACCAGGAGAAAGAGCTGCAGGTAATCAGCCGAGCGCTCACCTGCATACAAACCCCTCAAGAACTACGTTCCCCAGAGGAAATGACTCCGCGCTCACAGGAAGAGGGCTCATCTCCTCCCAATCTAATTCTGTCTACGCCGTTCCCCACAGGCCCAGCCGGGGTTGGGTGTGTGTGTGTGTGTGTGTGGGGTGGGGGGGGCTCTGTGTACTATTAGTGTTTAAGTCTCTCTCTCCGGTTCCGTAGCTCTTTATCTCCCTACCCTCTCACTTTGTCTCTGTTACACAGACACACACACACACACACACAGACACACACACAAACACACCCTGTAATGAAATTCATCAAAGGGCTCTCGAAGTCAGAGAAGTTGTTAGGGAATCAAACTGCTGTGGTCAGGGATATTTTGCCTGCAGTACACAGCAGGAGAACAAAGACGAGGTAATGAGAGAGGAGCTGGAGACACGCTGGTCCGGTCGTTTATCCCCTGGCCTCCCTCCCTCCCCCTCCCTCCAACATGCTACGTAGCGGCTTTAAAGCAAACAAACCTCGCTAAAGAAAGCAATGAGGCGAGCCGGATGTTGTTGTTGCTGCAAAGTGCCATGACGGAAATTGAATTTGTGCGAAATTCTGTTGGAGGGCCCAAAACAATGGGATGGCTTTTATTAAGTGAATACGGAGAGCTCTGAGAATGGGGAAGCTTTTCCAATCAAATTAGGTTCCTGGGTCTGGGAGTGTTGCAGTAATATCGGGCGGAAGCCAGTCCTTCGATGCCGGCGTGGTAACGCGTTTAGATGACAGGGGAGAGGGTGGAGAGAGAGAAGTGGAGAGAGAGAGAGAGAGAGAGAGAGAGAGAGAGAGAGAGAGAGAGAGAGAGAGAGAGAGAGAAACGAGGAGAAAAAGGACGGGGCAGAGGAGTAAGTGCACAATAACAGTGTTTAGAGTCACGGGAAGTGTGCTTTTTAACTTGAGATGAGTCAATGAGAGATCGAGAGCCAGCATGAGTGGACAGTTGGAGACTGTGAGAAGTGGGGCAATTATGTGTGGCCTTGTTCACCTAGTCCTCCAAGGAAAGGGGAGGGGAGTGGAATGGGGGAGGGCAGGGGGGGAGGGGAGGGGGAGGTTGAGTGGGATCAGTTGGAGAACCGAGGAGCTACCCGTTTGTGAAGAGAGCTGTCTGGTGAAATACGACGCAAGACCAGAGGTGAGGCTTCGGATGGACGGCATCACCTTGAACCGTCTCCTTCCAAGATGGCTCCTGTTTCCTTTCATCTGGCTCTGCCTGCCTGTGACAGTCGAAGCTGTCACAAGTGTCACTCACGTGCGCCTTGGCATCCTCTTGAGGGACACCTCGGCCATCGATATGTAAAAGACACACCGGCCAACGGCGGGCTGAAATTGAACGGATTTAATCGACACGCTCAAGCTGAGCTCACCTTCTGCCAAATGACAAAGTGATCGAGGACGTTAAGTTGCAAAACAGATTTTTCTCAACTGAAATTGGTTTCACACCTTCAAATCACTCCTAAATGAGTGTAGCGCTTCATGGACAGGGGGAAAATCAAGTAAGGGCTATTCCTCTGTTATTTTTGGGATAATGACAGACGCATCAATAGATTTTTGACCCCTGGTCTTTTTCACATTGCCATAACATGACATAGCTAATTAGCAGTTAATGAGTAAGCTCATGTTGATAAGGGAAATTGTATTAATGCAGCGTTGCGACACAAAATAAGTGATGTCTTTGAGTTCACTTTCAGGGACTTGTCAAACTTTTGTATGCATCGCTGTTTTAGGAAGCTTTGCCTGAATAAACTGACGACTGCTAGCATGACTGTCAGAAGCTTATCAGACATGCAGCTTGTTCACTCAAACGTTTGGCACAAAAACAATACCATAGGGGTAGGGACATATTTCAGAGACACTGAAGCCTTTAGAAAGCGTTGCTACAGAATGTTTATGAAAGCCGTAAACTTTCAACCACTTCAAGAGCTGATGAATATGTATGTGTTCTGTGGCATGTGGTTCTTCCCTGGTCTACATCTGGTTTCATGGAAGTTTGGTTCTCGGAGGGTTCAGAATACATCCCCCCCGCCCATCACCATGACCTCACCGTGCTGTCTGGAAACAACTTCCTCCCACACAGGATGTGCTTCCAGAGACTTCCATTACTGGTTGTTTGGTGGTGCCCCCTGGGGTCGCTTGGCCTCTCAGACTCCCAGCTCTTAGCCAAAGTGATTCCGACAGGCACATTAAAATGCAAATTCCTGCCTCGGTGCTCATTGCCATTTTGTCACTTTTCTCTCTCCTCGCGTGGCGTTTGCAGGGAAAGGAATTAAGAGGGCAGGCCCTGGGGTTGAATATTCAAATGGCCACCTGATTACCCCGCCATAAAGTACCCATGTTCCCCATGCTCTCATTTCATGGCTCCTCTCTCCACTTACTGCCCATCAATAAGTGTTTGTGGTGAGGCGCCCACCCACGAGTGCCAAACCCATCCACCAGGCTGTTACTTGTACACAGCAAGGAAAGAGGGAGAGCAGTGTGCAGTCAAACCAAATTCTACTGACCACCTGGGGCCTAAAGGAAAACACCAGCACCATACAGCACACACACACCCCCCTCCTCCCCCCTCCCCCAGCACCCACCTCTACAAAGCCTAGGGTGGGGCACTGGGAGAGAAAAACAACAAAACCGAAATCACAGACAGATTTCTCGTGCGTCTTCACTTCCCTGATGGAGGTCAGCGTTATTGTTGGAACACTGGAGGCCTGGCCGGCTTTCACCTCCCAATTAGCACTAATTAGTGTCTAATGCATCAAATGAATGCGATATGACAATTCATATTCGGCATAATGAGGCCACAACGACGAGCCTCCGCTCGCTGAGAAATGCCACGCTCCCATTGGCTGAGTGATCCTCACCCCTGTCGCTTGCTCTTTTCCCAGCGTGCCTGCGCTGAATGGGTAATGGGGTGTGCGAGGCGCACGGAGATGGGGGTCGCGGAGGGGTGGGTTGAGAGGGGGGGGGAGGGGGTTTGCAGGCCTGTCTGCGGGAGCACCTCTAGCTTGTAGGTAGCTAGTCTGCCCAGGTGAGCCCTACCCCCCCACACCCTTCCTTCCCCCTCCTCACTGTCACCCGCATGCCGCGTTGTCGTCTTCCGCCAACCTACCCGGAGTAGGTTGTCCCTGCCACCGCCGCAGCCTGAGGCGAACATGTGTTTGCAAACTGCAGGGGGACGTCGCAATCACACGGAATGGGGGCTCCCGGTGTGAACGCGGCTTCCAGCTAATAACACCGTGGGCTGCTCCTGACACTACACGTCCTGGAAAGGCTGGGACCGCCCAGGGAATCAGACCGCGGAGCGGCGCATTCATCCGTATTTACATACCGCATGTCTGCCCTTTAGAGAAAGTCCTGCCTCTTCCTGTGCGCTCAGCAGGGACACTTGTCCATAACTAAAGTTTGCCACGGGGGGAGATTTTATTCCAAGGGATTGGACTGGGATTCCTGGAGAACGTAAAGCATTCTGAAGTCTGAAAGCCTACATCTGTGTGTGTGTCTTGGTGTGAAGCGGAGGAAACCGACAAAGGAGTAGAGACTGTAGAAAAAGGAAACGTCAACGGTGAAAGTCACTGGAGAGAACAGAAGGGAAATAAAAAGTTCTAGAATGTTGGTTACGGTTGGTTTTGAACTCCTAAAACTTGCAAATAACCAAGGTAGCTAAAGCAGTAATTCCGGTGTCCACTTTGATTGGCAGGTTGATGTGGGTGTTGGACATCATTACCACAATCACAGCCCCAGCTCCACTATGTCTGACCAAAGCTCTTGTCTAGCTCTGTCTTACTAATTGGCCACGAAGCAATGTGGTCATACAGGGGCTCTTCATACAAAATGTGCATAGATCAGAAAAAAAGTGAATCATTAAAAGAAACACTAATACTGTATTGTATGTAGTACTGAACTAATAATGTCATTCAAGCCAACTCTATAACCCTGCACTGGGTCTGAAAAAGACGTTTACAGCATAACAAAACAACGGCACTACATCCAGACAACAAGAGATCATTATCCTCAGGCACATTTCAACACTAGCTTGGGTGAGAGACAACAGTGGCAACGAGAGAATATCTCAGCTCTTAGCTCAGCTACCCTCCGCCCTGCAGACCCTAACACACACACAGACACACACACTTCCAGCCATGGCCAGACCAGGCAGCCAGATGAGCTGCTGGTAGGAGTGGGAAGAGAGGAGGCACCAGCTGGGTTCAGACGTGAGGCTCCAGGGGGGGCTCGCTGTGGCATCTGTCAGCCACCGGTAACTTTCAGACGGACCAGACGGCCGAGGGCCACTGGGGCCCCGGCGCGGCCCAGTGACAGTACACCGAGGAGGGGGGGTCAATTTCCACAGCTGCATCGAGCTGGTGCCGACTAGAGCCAGCTGGGTTCGATGGCTTCCAGAGACAACTAATGCCGCCTTCTGGTCAGGACGGATCACAGGGAGGCGACTCCCCGTCAAAATACATCTTGGAAGAAAACCGAGCACACATGGCAACACAAACAAAGTCACGTTCTACATTGAAACGCAGACAAGAACTTGCATTTAGGACGCAGGGAGATGCCAGTGCCTTTAATTGTCCCCACTCCAACTTTTCAAGATGGCAGTGGGTTTCGGACCAGGCGACAGATCACTCACCGCTATTAATAATGGGCCGCATTGAAGACTGTCGTCTGATTGCTAGCTTAGAACCCAGTTCCATAGAGAATGAAATGCACCAATGTCATTTCCAACATCCCTTGGAAAATGTCCATTGGCCCAGTGCTCGTGTGCACGGTTGGATTTAATAGGTTTGCTTGTTCACTCAGCCTTTCTAATGATCGCTGGTGTTATTAGCATTTTCTCCATGATGCTGTGAATCAGATTGAGAACCCTCTGGTCTCTCAAACATCCACCAATGCTTCACCTGCTGAATTCACACATTAGTTGATTACCCACGAGTTCTCCATCTGACCAAACGTGTTCACGGTTTTGCTCGGAATCTGATTACTGTTAAACACAATCTAATGGGTCTTTTTAATCTCTCTTTATTCACGAGTCCGACACATCGAATGCAGAAACGATTGTCAGCCACGCCACCCGGCCATCCTGGTCATTGATTATTTGTATGCAGTAATCACACATGGTTATTCCCCCCCCCCACACACACACACCCCCCTCTGAGGGAGTAATGAATTGTGTTCAATCCCTTTCAACTCTGTTCAGCTTTGGAGACGGCCTGACTTACATCATGACTTCAAAGACTCAGGTGTGAACCCTGTTAATGCAGCACCTCACAGAAGATCGACCACAGGAATGTAATTAGAAGGTTTATTTCAAACAGCCTTTAACGTTCACATTTGCACATAATTATTTTTTATCTTTGTAAAAGACGTGAGGGGGGGGGGGGAGTCATGTGTGTGGTTGGGGTTGGGGCTGCCTCGTCATGGTTACGTCCATGTTAGCTCCCTCGTGCTCTGAAAAGAGAGTAATTAACTTTGAACACACTCGTTGAAGAACATTCTGGTCTCCCAGCAAATACAGGGGATCAAAGTACGTTCAAACCAGGGCATGGCTAAATGTTGAATTATTCCTCAGTACATTCTGGTTTTAGAAAAAAAAAAGATTAAAAGTTTTGTGCGTTTAAATACACAGCACCGTTGCTTTTATTTTCTTAAGTCAAAGTCGTTTAGTAGCTCTTTACCTTAAGCTGAAGTTAATTATGTATTTCCTGCTTTTGGTATAGTCCAAGGTAACAAAATAAAATTGTATAATTCAGCAATGCCTTCAAAACTTCATAATCCCCTTGAAATTGACATTGATATACGAGCTTGAAATGTTCTGTGTTGGTAACAGCCATGTAACAGGGAGGTTACATATTCTGACGACAGCAATCCAAAGATGCGACCAGTGTCCAGAATGCTTACATTCTGTCCAGATACAGTATCAAATGAAAGACCTGTGTACAGAAGGCTGACATTTTGTCCAAATACAATATCACCCTACACCCCCACCCGCTACCTACGGTCTTCTTCAGACAACCGCCTGGTGGTCCCACCGCTCAAGACCGCCCGGTCCCAGCACAAGCTCTTCTCCTGCCTGGCCCCCCAGTGGTGGAATCAACTCCCCACCTCCATCAGAGACACGGACTGTCTCTCCACCTTCAAGAAAAGGCTCACAACGCACTTGTTTCGGAAGTACAACGGTACTTAGGAATGGTTTGCTGGACCCAATGTTAGTTTCCTGAAGGATCAAAATGACTCTTGCTCAGAGACTTGTTGCTCTTGTTGGTTAGTGGTAAATGATTTAAATTGTTGTACTTGTTGTGAAATATTTTATTTTACTGTTACTTCCTTTTCCACAGGTACACTTGCACTTATAGCGATTCATGTTGTTTAATTGTAACTTTTTAACTACATGCGCTTATGGTTCTTCCCCTTGGCACTTATTATGGCTGTTCACAATGTGTGCTTCATGTTTTGGCTACCCGCAATGTTTTGAGGGCTATCTTGTTGTCATTATCAGTGACCAATGCACTTTGTAAAGCTCTCTCTTGGAAGTCGCTTTGGATAAAAGCGTCTGCTAAATGAATAAATGTAAATGTAAATCAAATGAATGGCCAGTGTCCAGAAGGCTGACATTGTGTCCAACACACAACTCTGGGCTCTCTAGCTGGAGTCTGGATTCACAAAAATGAATGCATTACTTTTTGGACTAAAATCTGGATGGACTTAAAATTCATGTTTATTCATTAGTAACTCTCTCTCTGTCTCTTCATATCTCTTTCTCCCTGTCTCTTAGATATCTGCCCTTGAAGGAAAACAACAGTTTTTTTCCACACCTTTAAAACTTTACACAATGACAACTGAGAACAAAACAAATATACTCTTGCCTGAATAATGGGGTGAATGGATGTTCTGTTGGGTAAATAAACAAGAATCTTATCGGTGGGCCAACACAGTCGCATATGCCGCATTTGGGATGTTTACTATTCTGGAGGCAATGTTCTTATACATAATCAGATTTTACATGAGGCAGAAACTATCTTCAAGGGGTTTGGGTTGAAAGCACACAAACACCGACACACATATTCACACGCACACACGCAAGCAGGCAAACAGAGGCGGATCACATCTCAGACTTCCGGAGCAGCAGCCAGCCAGCCATTTAGCCAGCCAGCCAGAATACTAGGCAGCCAGTCAGCCAGCAAACATGCATACCAGCCTTAGCATAAAAACTACAAGGGATCTTGTAGGAGTAGAGGTCGAGCAACCGGCCATGGCTGTACCATGCAAATTGCTTTTTGATTCACACAAGATGGAAGCACGCTTCTGATCTGCCGTCTCTCCAACACACACACACACACACACACGACAGGCTTCTTCCCCGTAACAACTGACAATTGAAGAACGGCTGATGCTGTGTGTGTTTACAGAAGGGCCTGTTCTGCATCATCTACAGACGGCAGTGCGCTGAACCTGCCCATGCATTCCGCTTTGATGTTATTGTGTGTTGTGCGACCCTGAAGGGAGCACTATGAGTGGAAGAGTGCTGCAAGTCTGATCACAGAAGAAAAGGTTGTCTGTTCTTGCCCGTATGAACGTGACAACTGAGCTACCATCCGAATACTCTGGTCTGTCTGCTAGTTATTCTTTCTGTATCAATGGACGGCCATCTCCACCACTCGTCCTCCTCATTTCACACCGATTTACACTGTCTGAAATTGGTTGGATTTGACTATGGTTGGAAAATTGACTGGGAATGAAGGTTTAGTTTGAGCTATTTCCACCGTGGGCTTGTGCGTGTTCAAGGTGATGTTAATATCTATGAAATGTGATTCCTTGTCAGCCTCGGTGCGATGCAGTTTGGGCGTGTGCAGGCCTACTGCTGAAAGGTGCGAAAAACGCTCCGCCTTTCACCGAGATTTCAGCAAATCACTCTGCCCCTCTCGCCATCTCTGTCTCTTTACTTTCTGTCAACCGCTTTCATCGTCGCCCCCCCAAAAAAAAACCACGCTCATCTAGACACACATTTGCACACCTGCAACTGCAAGTTGTCAGTAAAAACGGGTTTTTGTCTCCAAGTCTTTCTCTTTGGATTTAATTTGCCGCCTTAATCCTGCAAGGTAAATCAAAACGTTCTGTATCTCCTTAATTAAGCAGCTGCATTTGGTCATTTCTTATCATTGCAGAGCAAACAGAATGGAGGGCACAGAGACAGTGGGACTGTGGAATACCAATTATGCTTCTAATGCACCAGGGACAAGTCATTCTCTTAGCTTGCACGTTGCGTGTTGTACTGTAGCCTATTCCGTACAGTAAGCCCTGTGTCCCGAATCCAATATCAGCTGAACACACAGAACAATAGGGTCATAGTCATGTGTGGTATGTTCAGCCTCCTGTTCGTTTCACGAAGGGAAAAATGTACACCCCATTGTAGCTGATTATAAATCGAAAAGTGAATCTGAAAGTTATACAACCTAATGACGATCAGAAGAACCAAGCTGCACTTTTCAGGGAGAAAACGTAGAAATCGGTCAGATTCGACAGAACAAAACCCGGAAGGTTAATAAAAGGAAGAGGAGCTAAAAGAAAAGTGTCAACGTGGAAATCATGATGAGTGAGAGGGTCTGTAACTTCAGGAGAAAGTGTCAGAAGCTTGATGTGTATTGCCTGTACCCCCTGAAGGCTCTCCCGGAATGTTATTTTCAGAAGCAGTCAGTCTTCGGGGGAGAGACATGCTCCTGTCTTCTAGACTTAGCCCCAGGTGAGTCATCTTCCTCTTTTAGGTGCCCTTTCATATCGCCTGACATAATAGCTACGAATGACTCTGACAAAGTAAGTGCTGTGAAGCTGTCAGACCCAAGACCAGTCGTGTTCCAGCTCCTCTGCGATTTTAAGAGCAGAAAGTGAAAGGGCAGGACCCTAACCCAGTCCCTTTAGGTTACAGAGCTAAAGCCAGGCCTTGGAGTTCGACTCAGCTGTGAACGGTCAGAGCGTGCAGACTATTAATCCTGGGGAAAGGCGCTGCAAAGCTAATGACCTGTCGCGCGCGTTTCGGCCGTCTTGTGTTGCTAACCCCGGCTCATGCTGATCAGGCCACCGAGTGAAAGGCGAGGATTATGTCGGCTTTGTTTGTTTGTAGAACAGGAAAAGGAAAACAGGACGCGGGAAGGGGGGGGGTTCGGGGCAGCCAAGGACTTGTGCCTCCAGCCTTGTCCTCCAAAACAACCGACAGTTATCGAGCTCCCAAGCTTCCCTACTGTCCGACAGATAACTGTCTCTCTGCACAGGTCAAAAGCATATAACATTCGGCTTCATCTTCTTCTTCTCAGTGTACAGCCATCACATAGTGTTCAAGAACGTATTCAAGGTGTTTGTTTTGGGCGAGGCGTGCTCCCTGGTCTCTCTTTTACCTTGAGACTGTAACCAGGCCTGACATGAGGAGTGAGTCCCACATCGACTACCCCCCCCCCCCTCCTGCATCCCCCCCCCTCCCTCCACCCCTTCATCAATCTCAGTCTGGAGACACCCCCATACAGATGATTGACGACGCTCAAACACCGCCTGGAAGAAGCCCCGGTGGACAGATGAGGATCACAAATCTCATATCTCTCTCTCTCTCTCTCTCTCTCTCTCTCTCTCTCTCTCTCTCTCTCTCTCTCTCTCTCTCTCTCTCTCTCTCCCTCCCTCTTTCTCTCTCTCTCCCTCTCCCTCTCTCCCTCTCTCACTGTCTCACTGTCTCCCACACACGCGCACACAAACACACACTAAACCTGGCAACGTTCTCTCGCTCCCTCCCTCGCCATTTCGTCCTCGCCCCCCCCCCCCCCCCCCCCCGCCCTCTCAGTCTCTATGGAGACAAACGGACTGGAAGACGCGGACGGCACGTCCGACTCGGAGGGAAGAAACGACCGAAGTGAAGGGTGGCAGCCGAGGCCGGAGCAGAGGAGCCAGAGGGAGCTCGTGTCTGGGGGCTCCTTGGACGAAGAGCCCGCCATTTCAGCACAAAGGCCAGCAGCGCAGCCTCTGAATGGAGGAGCCACACAACCTTTTGTGCTTCCTAGATGCCGTGGCCTTTGATTTCTTCTCCTGCTTCGGGAATAATTATAAAAATAGCCTTTTCATGTCACAGTCCGCCTTATCCCTCCACACAACCTCTCCACCTTCACCCCGAGAGTCTGAGCCCGTATTATGAAATAGTACTACTGACTTGGTATTTCTGGGTAGTGGGAAGGCCAGTGCTGTTATTGTATCTGAAAAAAAGATGTTCAAGCCGTCTTGTAGCGATAGGTGAACTTACCTACCACTATGACAGGCATCCAGTAATGAGGGCAACTCTTGTAGTATGTGTGTGTGTGTGTGTGTGTGTGTGCATGTCATTGTCATGAAGCATTGTCAAGAGAGCGAGACCTACAGATCTTCATCAAGATTCAAGGCCGTTTTAATCATCAACTTCAAGGAACCCCCGTGATTTAATGCCGTGAAAAATGTCGAAAACATTATCGTGCTGCTGGCAGCCCACCATTTCCAGGAGCCATGAAAGCCCTTGGTTCCACCACGATGTCCCTCCGTCGTGTCATTCATTAGTGTAATGACCCATCGATTTAGCATTTACCGAACAATGGAGAAGGACCCATATTGTAGATGGCAGTGAGCCAAGTCAATCACACAGAAAGGCGCGCCGTGCATCTTCGAAAAGGGAGGTGATTAAAGCGACTCACGGCTGACGAACGCGTCTACTTTCGCGGCGAAACAGGCTGGAACCTGCACAAGCACACCTGAACCTGGGTTCCTCTCTTCCTCGCCAGCCTTTCCCTTTCCAGTGTGAATTGACAGCAGGCTCCCATGTGTGCGTGTGGCTTTCCGTGTGTACGCGCGCGTGCTGAGCTCTGATAGGGTTTGGCTCGTCGCTCCTGAGGTGAGCTGGCCGGGTGGAGCGAGGAGCGGTGTTGGGGGGGAGCAACAGATGGAGTTGGCCGTGCTAGTGAGGATGGGAGCGTGTTCCCAAGGATTCACTATCCAACAGAAACAGCTTGACGTCTCGCTAGGTTTGAAAGTGAGTTTGCGAGCCCAGGCACAGCCTCGGCCTACGCCCAGCCCCAGCCCTGGCCCAGCCTAGCCTCAAACCCAGCTCCAGCCCCAGCCCTGGCCTAGCCTCATCTTCAGAAAAATCAAATACTTTCTTCAACTGACATTTGGGGTTCTGCTGACAAGCCAGCCTTGGGCCATTGGTTTTCTCTACGTGCAGATTATGTGTGTGTGTGTGTGTGTGTATTTGACCTTCCAAGACTGTTTTACCAACCTCCTTACACCTGCAGAGTGATTGAGGGTGAGTAAATGTGAAGTGTATTTCAAGTGATTTTGTGATTCACAGACCACCACAAATGCGCCTTTCCCGACAGGAGGGGTAACCTTGACGAAGCCTTCCGATTTCATTCATGTTCCACAGGATCACGCCACAGACCAAACCAGGTCCTCTCTGCCCCGTTGCAACCTCTGGCTTCACGACATGGCTTCCGGAAAAACATCCGTTTTCCACCTGAGCATCCCGAGCTCGCCCTCCACGAGCCCAAGCCCACCTCCATGTTCTTGGGGAACAGACTGGGGCCCGAAGCATGTGTTTCAAACCACCAGAGAGCCTCTGACATACCTTCCAAGCTGCCTGCCATGGGGGGTGGGGGGGTGGGGGGGCGAAGGGTGCGTACAAGCACGGCACGCGCTCACCAGCTTGATGATGCGTCCACAGCCTGATACACGGATGTCTGCCTCTCCATTCATCTCCTGCCGTGCTCCCGCTCTAACATATTGGCATTTCTGAGGTGCTTGGCGGTAATTGTCAGCCGCATGGCGCCTCCTCGTTTGTTTCGCTGACATTTTGCCTTCGGTTGATTGTGTATTTAACGGGGGAAGGAAAGCAAAATTAATTGGAGAGAGGCCTAATCTGTCTGCTGGAAATGTCACCCCTGTATTGCGACGCCCGAGCTGACACTGTGCCACAGGAGCGTCGTAGGGAAAGAGAGAGAGGGAGAGGGAATGAGAACAGGAGAGAGAGAGATAGAGAGAGAGAGAGAGAGAGAGAGAGGAGGGAGAGATCAAGAGAAATAACAAATAGAGAAACAAAGATGTGTGTGAAAAGTCAGAGGGAGACAGAGAGGGAGAGACAGAGAGCACAAAGAGTCGCACCGTCAGGACAAAATGGGAGCCTTTTAGAATCCACCGGAGTGCAGTCCCCCCCCCCCCCCCACATGTCCCACGGATTCCTCCAAGTGCTCCAAGACACGTGTGAACTTTCAGCTCCGCCCCGTCTCACCTCGACATTAGCACACTAATGCAGGCAAATTACAAAAACATTAGCATTGTGAACGATCCCACTGGGCACGGGTGGGGTTGACTTCAATGTAGGGCTCTTTGAAACTTTGCGGGCTGCACCACAGTGACAGAGAAAAAGGGGTAGCGTGAACATCACATTCCCACTCGTCTCGAATGCGTCCAGAATACTGTATTTGTGTGTGTGTGAGAGAGAGAGAGTTGGAAAAGCACAGGATGATCAAAGAGTGATTATCCCCTGGTCTGGAGTAAGAGGCGGGGCCGCGCCCGTGAGGGTTCTTCAAAGTCCCGCCCCTGGGAGCCCTCTCCCACCCCAGCCTCTCCACCCCAGCCTCTCCACCCCCGGGAGGAGGCAGGCCGGCTGGGCTACAGCGGGCTGAGCCTCCCTGTCATCTAACCGACGGAGGAGGAGGAAGAGGAGGACTTTTCCTTGTTCTCTCTTCTGCCGTGGCTCCCACTCTCATCTGTGAGGCTGTTTTCTCACGGCTCTGTATGCGACGCCTTCTTCCTCAGCTGGGGTGAGGGAGGGATGGGATAAGGCTGTGTGTGTGTGGATGTGTAAGGGAGGGAGGGGGGGCAGGCAGTAGGGGGGGATGGATACTGTGGGGCTACCTCCACCATCCTATATTCACACACTTGCATTTTGACGATTGATTTTTTCCTGTTTTATTTCTTACAGTTAACCATATGTCAATTTTGAGCATTTCAATACCACTGTTTCATACACAGAAGTAGCAGTGCCTGATGTAAATAAGTAGATGTGGTCATCTTGAACCCAATAATGGTTGTAAACAGAGGTTTGTCAGTTGAAACAGTGTGTTGTCATAATGTGTGAACCACTGTGGACATAATGGTCTGTTCAGGTGGAATCCGAACATTCTTGGACACAACACTTCATCCGTATTGGTCACAGAGATCGAGATGCTCGATACAGAGTTGAGGATTGGATAACCCAGCCATCAACCCGCCCTACTTCCTCTAACTCTGTCTTTCTTTCCTTCTTTCCTTCTTTCTTTCTTTCTTTCTTTCTTTCTTTCTTTCTTTCTTTCTTTCTTTCTTTCTTTCTTTCTTTCAAATCAAATAAATAAAAGGAAAATGAATAATTGAAATACAGTCCAAGCTGCCAGGCCATAAATAACTTCCTTTCAGAGACCCAAAGGCCATTGTGCCGCCTCGGCAGCACTCCTCCCACGACGCCTTGTCCTCTGACCCCCTGCCCACGCTCGGTGCAGCCAGTCGACAGGTGGTCCAAACGCTGGTGGGAGAGGTCATCCTCCTGAGTGCACTCTCGTGTCAAACTCATTTTGGACACAAGGAGAGGCCTCAGGGAGCAGCAGCAGCCGCCGCAGCAGCGATCTGTTCTCTTCCAAAAACACTTTGAACTTTTCGACATTCGGTAGCAACATGCATTTGAGATGGAATACGAATGAGGTCTCGATGATCGTTCGTCATCGTTTTATGCGTATGCTACCATGGAATCAAAGCAAATCCAACTTTATTTACATAGTGCATTTCAAACCAGGAGGCAACACAATGCGTCACAGTGGGGGAAAGGGGGTGTGGATACCAACACGGATGTTTGACACTCATTTTCCAGAGGGAAGCAAAAAATACTTTCAAATACATAAACAAACAAAAGACCTGTTTAAAGTAAATGTCATTATGGTTGTGCATTGATTGTCATGCCCGATCCAAATGTTTTTTGTATCCTATTGCATCATTATTTTGTTGTATGTAGGTTTGTGTATGTAGATTTCATGGAGCACCATCCTGACCTGCCAAAGATACAAACCCAGGTATCAACCACCATCGGAAGCTAGCAATGGAGCGTTGTGACCTGAAAATGTACCCAATGATAAATGTGTTTCCTAAACCTAGCTTTGGTGTGATCTAACTTCTGATTAAGGGCTTATTATTTACATCAATCCGCAGATAACCTTGAAATGAGAACAAGCATGTCAAAATGCATTAGAGCGTTTAATTGTTCTGCCTGGTGGAGTGGGAGAATATGCTTGTCCTTTGTGAAAATTTGGTCCTTTTATCCAGGGTGGGATTCTGCATGAAACGAAAAGAAAAATAAAAAAACATTTTACTTTCAGCAAGCTAGCGTGAAAAAAAAAAATGGAACCCTAATCTTTAAGATGCTTCCCACGGCAGCATGGCCCCCCAGATTGGAGAACATATTTCAAAAAAGCATTTCTAGTGTAATAACTATTCATTGAAGTGGCCAATCATTTCAAGCAGGTGACACACACAGTCAAAACCCTTTTTCACCGTGCGTCTTAAAACATTCCATCTCATGACAGTCCTTCTATCCGCTCAAGATCACCATTGTTTTCCTGTTATGATGACACACACACCATGGAAACCGACACGGAATAACAGCTAGGCAAACATATTCATGTCGTCTTTCACGGTGACGCCTTGTCTTGTTTATGTCATACTCACATGTCCACATGCCAATACACATGCCACACATGGCGATGACGCTGGAGATGTTCAGGGCCCTGCCACACTCGTTACTCATCAAACACTTCCTGGTTCCCATGCAACACCTCATGCAGCCGGTCTGTTCGCCATCCGACTTCTTACTGGCTGTTTTCTCCGGCTGCGTCTGCCGCGTGTCCGGATGTTTCTCGTCCCAGTCATCGCTGGTACCCTTTCCCATGATGCACTGCCTCAGGCCTTCGGGAAAGGAACCCTGCTTGTGATGGAGAGGAACCTGAGTCAGGTGGGTTTGACTTCCGAGATTTTCACGGGACAAGATGAAATGGAGGTGGTCGAGATGACAGCTCTGGGGACACATTCGTAACCCTGGAAACTGTTGGGTGAACAGACCCAAGGCTGTGGGATGTCAACGTGACCTTCATGTTGAGCACATGACGGAAACAGATCCGATGTGTCTGTCCTGTGTGACAATGGTACCGCTGGTTTGGCTCACTGAGTTTGTTTCATCACCAATGTCTTTGAATTGGGTTTTAATTTATACATATCTAGTAACTAACTTTCCTGATATTGTGCCACTCAGACTGACAGGTCCATTTGTTGGAAAGGAGAGGGCGAGTAATGTTTGGTTTTATGACAATGTTCTTTTTACCCAAGGGATGACTTAAAAAAAAAAGACTTACTGAAAGTAATGAATCGTATATTTTTGAATTCTTGGGTGAGATTCTTTATAATTGATCAGACCACTGGTTCTAGCACATTGCTCAAACTTTGAACATCTCCGACTAAGTACTTCTGTCAGCACCTTATCTCATCAAATCACATTCATTTGACACATTAACAATAATTCTGGTTGTGATGAATACTTTGTATAGCCAACGTTAGGGCCTTTGTTTTAACTGTCGGATGTGACTGCTCCCAAATGGCATTATCAGACATTAAGTGATAACCCTGATGCTGAAATAACATCTTATCTGGGCCATTTAGAGGGCCTGCATTTATTATCAATGACAGCAAATTAGATCGCTGGCATCTGGCGAGTAACGCTGGCATTTTGAGTGCACCTTTCCATCTCATTCCCCTTTCAGAAGCCCATTGGTTTTCAATCATGAGTAATGAAATGCCATTAGAGTCTTAAATCATAGTGAATGAGATGCGGAAAAGACAGAGGGAAGCATTATGAATGGATAATAGGAATAACATTCTTACCTCAAGTCGGTTTGGTTGTGTGTCCTTACTCTTGGCGTCCTTATTCGGTCTTCGTAGAGCACCTCTGACATGGGAGACTGGAGAGAAATGAAGTCAGTCCGAGATTCAACGCCAAGTAGGAGTTGCAACTTAGTAGGAGTTGCAGCTGGGAAGGTGTGTGACCCGGTTAATCTGGTTTGACGGCATCCTTGGACTGGATCGTGAAGCCGTTTAATGTAAGATGAGGCCTCGGGCCGTGCTACCTTGTGTTTCTATGGAGGATACAGGTCATTTAACATGTTCCAATGCTTAGTGTACACAACATAATTGCTTCATTTTCACAATCACGCAACCATTATTCTATGATTGGAAATGTCTGAGATGAAAATAGCTGTGTAATGACTTAGTCTACTCCACACACAGACTGAATGTACAAAATGTCTCACTATAAATGTTTTCAAATGTACATTTCATTTTACTTTCAAGTCTGGAAAATGTAGTCGGGTGCAGTTGCCCAATTATACAAAGTTCAAGTAAAAATAGGGCGTCGTATTTAATTTCAGTTTCAGAGAAACGCCGATAAAGGGATAAACGGGAAACAAAGCTTACAAAGCCACCTCCTGTACCCCACCTTGGATGTTAACACCACACCTCAGTCATGCTAATTCTGGCAGACCAGACCAGTTCCTAAACGGGCCAAGCCCATTCAGAAGCCACATTGTGGCCAGAGGTGGCAGTCGTTTACAGCAATCACACCGACATTCACGAACACACAGAAGCGGTGACCGCTTGCATCAGAAAAGGGCACTGAGGACGTGACGGACAGTCTTCAAGACCGTCGCCCCGTCGCCTGACCCCCATTCATCGGGGAGTGTTTTGAGAAGCTGGTCATGTAACTGTGAATGGAGGAGGGGGCGGGGGGGGGGGGCAACATTATGGATGAACTCCCCTGGACCACCAACACTACATCAGTATTCAAGAGTGCCTGAACTTCCTGCGCCAGTCGAAGAGAGCGAGTCACCTCGCACCCATCCTCACTCGGTTCTCCAGGTTCCACAGGTTCCACTAGGGCACCGGGTTTTTCAGAGGAACCACTGGGACCACGCTGACCGGCCGCATCCGTGTCTGATATGGGAATCGTGATGACACCCAGAGGCAAGTAGCCCTTCAGCGGACAGCGCGCACAACTGGAAAGCTAAGCGTTGCACCTTTCCCTTCTATCCTGGACAGTTTCACGGTGCCACAGCGAAGCCTCCAGCGTCGTGGACGAAAACCTTCCGCCCCTCCCATGGCCTCCTCCAGCTCCTGCCGTCGGGCAGACGGTTGCAGAGCATCATGGGCCCACACTGCTGGACTGATTAAAGGCTTCTTCCTCCACGTGAGGACTCTGAACACCCAGTGATTGATCCAAGATTTGCCACGCGCGTCCTCTATGTAGACACCAGGAGCCTTCCTCCCACCTCTTATGATTCAGTTCTCTTTCAAATGGTATTGACTTTTCGGTTTTACTATGTACCACCATGGGCCTGTGAGGCATGACATTTCATTATACTGTCTGTACTGTACTGCTTATGGTGAAATGAGCAAATACAACGTGAACCTGAACTAAAGCCAATGCAAACTTTGTTAAAGTTATCTAAACAAAACAACGGCGGACCATTACATACACTGTGTTGTTCACAAGCGCACATTACTTTCTGAGCTCAAAGTTAATGCAAAAGAAAATAGAGGTACAAAGTAGTGGGGTAGTCATTCTAAACCTGTCTCTTTCATTCAATGCAAAGAAGAAGAAGAATCATGCCATGTGGCTTGTAAATATAGACATTTCCTTGACAACAATTCTGCAGAACTGTGGACTTCTGATCCCTGATCTTGTGCTGTTCTTTCTAACTTTATTTGCAAGAAGCTTTGGATTAAAGGTTTTGCTAAATGGATTAAAAGTCAATGTCAAGCCAAATATTCAAGTAATAAAATAAATTATAAAACAATTCACATTTTTCAATTTAACAGACTAATAACTCCCTTATCATTATTGGGAGATAAAGGTATTTCATTTGTGATAAGCCTACAAGGTGATAAGCCGTTTAATCCTCAATTGAAAAGGTATTGCGAGAATGAAACCAATTTGTATCCATTAAAATGTGACGGAATGCTACTCTATCTGAAGGTCCTCTCTCAACGAAGTGTCGATATGAACTCAAATGCTTCTTTGTGCCAGACACTTTTTCAGCCAAGACATCATTTGTCTACCAGTGTCTACTCATCACAAAGCAGGTTTGAGGTCAAAAACAGCATGGTGCCCAGGCACGTGCCTCAACACAGGGGACAACAGTCTGAAATTGAAAAGAGAGAAGTACATTTTTCATCCTGGCCACAAAACCATATTACCTCCTGGTGGTGTTTCCCACAATGGGAAGCCAGGCACTGCTGGGTTTTTGTACAAGCAGCAAAGAAATGGGCCAACAAGCTTTACTTGTCTGACTGATGAGTCTGTGAACATCACTGAATACTTTTCTTTTGTATCATCTAATGTGGTGTGCGGTTAGCTGTGTTAGCAAGCTAAATGTACACGTTGGCTGAATCGGATCATCACACGACAGTGTACTGTAATCTCAGAACCCGCCAAACTCTTAATGAGTTAATGGTAAATGGACTGCATTTATACAGCTCTTGTCTACCATTGGGGCACTCAAAGGGCTTACATGTTTGCCTGTCATTTACCCATTCACACACACACAGACTCACACTCACTTATGGTTGCCAAACTGCCATGTGCTGGCCTGCCCATCAAGAGCAACATGGTGTTCAGTGTCTTGCTCAAGGACACGTTGACATACGGCCAGCAGGCATCGGGAATCAAACCACCAACCTTGCAATTAGCAGATGACCCTCTCTACCCCCTGAGCCATTATTAAGGGTCATCCCTTTATGTGGAATGACTGTACAAATGTGTCACTTTAGAATTGAGTTGCCTGCGTTAAGCCTTTGCTCAATAGTGTGTTGTTTTGTACAAAAGCAAAGCACAAACTGAACAATGATTTCATGAGACAGACAGCATGACTTTCATTACGTAGATACTGCAGTAAAGTTAAGAGTCAAGTTTGACTGTATGACATCATCTTTCCAGACAACTAAAGTACTTATGAGAACTAATGTTCCATAGCATTCCAGAGATCCTAATGTACCACCTATAATGTTTGGTCATCTGGCCTAATCAGGTGGGTATTCGGGTCAGGTAATCGTGAGCAGAATACGAAAAAAAAACCTTATCAACCCCTAGAGATGAAGGTGTTTGACAGGGGGTGTATCTACAGTCCACTGTTTAAGGGTCATAGAGGGAGGGGGCTGTACCAGTCGTGGAGTGGAGCTACAGATCTGACTTGGCAGGGGTGCCAACACTTTATGAAGGGCACAGAGGGCGATCCGTGTCCCCCTCACTGCTCCAGCGTGGACCCCTGAGTCCTCTCTCTGCCGCCCCATCATGAAGTGTTGGTGGGGGAGGGGGGCTTGTGTACGACCCCTCCCCCGCCACACTAACGTCTTGGAGCTGGTACAGGCCCCAGCACAATGGAACCCAGTCTGAAAGACTGAAGAGAGATGGCCCATTCCCCCCACCTCCTGGTGATGTTTACCAGAACTCCGCAGCACATGAAAGGGACAAAAAGAATGTAGCTTGTTGGAGTTTGCGGCCGTTGACACGCTCTCTGCCTTCTTTATGTGTTTGAAATGTGAAGGACGAAGCCTCATTCAGGGTGGACGAAAGGTACTTTCGTTCAATGACAGATCGTGACCACGCCAGTAGTCTTGGTTTGTGCGTATTGCACTGTTTGTGACACAACTGTCGCAGGAAATCAGCTAATTAAACACAATGGGAAAAAACGTTGTCATTCTTTGGAATTTCTTTGTCTGGTGTGGTCGGATTAAAGTTTGTTTTCTTCTTTCACTTTATAAGCGCAGCTAGTTCAGTCAGGGCAATCCGTTCATTACCACACCTGTGTTAGCCAGTACAAGCCCATTGGGCCACGTCTGACGGCATAAGACGGCATTAAAAGGCCGAGCGGATACGCACACACACGCACACACTCACAACGGTTGTTGTATGATCAGTGCTGCTGCCGCCCTCCACCATCCCCTTCTCCCCCATGCTGTCTGGATGTTCTATCCATCAGGGGGATTATATCTCTGTTGTTCCCTGCCTCATATGTCATGTTTGTATGTGTTGCATCGGAGGAGAAAGGGAGTGCTTCCCTTGGATCATCCACTCCGCCAAAGTCAAACCTACATGTCCATGTCATGTAACAATAAATGCTCAAATCGAATACGCGATTGTCTTGATTGAAATGCATTCTCACAGCAACACAGCAAGTGGGTTTTCGATGCACACTTGCGAATGAAGAAGGCTGTAAACTCATGATCAACGTCTCAGATTCAATGTCGGATTCTTTGATTGATCGTTACGATGGTGTGTCAAATCTCAGCGTGTCCAGAAGGTTCTTCTCCTTTCCAGCCCACATGCACATGCAGTACAGCGGGACGCTTCCAAATAGTTTCTTGAACACAGGACACACTGTGCGCGGCAACACTGGCAAATACTCACCTCACAACCATGATGTTTGGAGTTTCAGACAAAAGTTGCAAGACAAATACAACAAATACACTTGCTGGAAAATCTTTGTTGGTTCATGGGAGGAAAAATAGAATCCGATGTGGCACTGGTCAAGAAAAGGTTGTAACAAGGTGCTGCAGTCAAAGGAAGTGTCGTTTTTTATTTCTTGTTTTTGAGAGAGAGATTTTGACATGCCATATTCAACTATAATTTACGATATTAATGTTTCTATAATAAGCAGATAAAAGAGTGCAAACATCTCTATGAAACAGGGATACATATGATCATGCAGTTTGATGTCAAGTATATATCATATAACTATCTCTCACAAATGATCCAGACTGACAATGGTCTAGGTCGAGGGCAACTCAGACCTACTCACACATTAACTTTCACCTACTACAGATACCATCACCCCCCCACCCCCATCCAACGCCTTTGACTGCTTGTTTCCCCTGGGTGGCTGGCGGGTCTATGTCCAGCGCCTTGTGGCTGCAGATCCAGATGCTGCTTGTCTACCCCCCCATTGCCGTTGCAAGTGTTTGTAATGTTGTGTTGTAAATGTTTGTGGGCTTATGTGCTGAGGTTTTTGCCTGTTCCCACACTGTACTCCTCTAGGAGCATTGTATGGGGGTTGCCTTTTTCTCTCCTCCTCTCTCCTCATGTTATGCTTTGCTGTAATCTTTCTAGTGGGCGCCTCTAATGGCTGCCTAGGTAGGCTCTCCTGCCAAAGTAAATTCCGTGTCTGTGCAAACTTTCATGGCCAATAAACATAAATTTAATTCAACAATGTCAGCTATGACATCAATCAATTTAAAACATCAACCCTTTTTTGTTCGTTTCTTGTTCAATACTTTTGTGTTCCGGGTCAAAAGTGACGGCCCCATTATAGCTGACTATAATTCCATAATAATACATATATTATCAACTCATGTTGTGTTACATCTTTTTAGCAACTTAAGTTCTTGCAGACATTACAAGTTTTAAACGTCCTCATTGACACAAGCGTATGCAACTCGTTTTTGAGTGAAAGAAGCATCGTTTATGGATTATTTTGAATATGTGCGCTTGGATGTTGGTCCGATCCATCTCCTTCCAGTTGTCTTTGTAAACACATCTACCCTCCAAGTTAGTCATGTTTATGACTATGGTTTCACTGGACAAAGGAACACTTTGAAGCAGGATTTTATGTCATTAACCCAGGAGATGGCATATCTGGTTGGACCTGGGGTCATCCTGATGACATTTTCAGTCGACCGTCGACTTTTCCACTCAAGTGGTGATGAAGAACAAACCACAAACTCCCAATGTCACAACCACCTCAGCAGGGCCCTCTTCCTCATCACTAGTTGTTCACTGTTCAACACCGGTTTTCCCTTTGTCTGGATCATAGTCTGTGTGTGTATGTATGTGTTTGTGCATATGTGTACTCAAACACACGTGCACGTTGGGTCTGGGAGGGTAAGTGTATCCATCTGTTTCATGGGTGTGTGCCTGAACAAAATGTAAAACAATGTTTTAGTCTTACCCATTCATTCGAATGACCGGTCATTTTTGACCGGGAACACCACAAGTGTACAAAAGTTAAATTAAACACCAATAGTTCTTTGAAATTCTGAAAAAAAATGTTTTGGCTGTATGTATACCCTGTGTGGACAAAGTCATGAACCTTATGGCAATCAGAATAAATTGACTACATTTTTTCAGGGAGAAAACTTGTAAATCCGTCACGTTTAACCAGAACTTAACAGGAGGGATAATGTTTCACAGCACAGAAGAGACAGTCAGTTGCCAAACTCAGTGTCCACAGCAGTGCAACATGTGTTACAGCACGACCGATACACAGCAGTGTAACAGGTGTTACAACACGACCAATCCACAGCAGTGCAACAAATGTTACAGCACAACCAATCCACAGCAGTGCAACAAGTGTTACAAAAAGCAGTGCAGCAAGTGTCACAACAGCGGTCTATGCAATCGTCTTCTTTGTGACAGGCACAGGAGCAGCCCTCAGGACAGGAGTCGGCACACTGCATGCAGACGTTGTCCTCCTTCATGGATGAAGTCTCTTCCTGCGGGGGCGAGTTCTCCTCCTGTATGGATGATGTCTCCTCCTGTATGGATGATGTCTTCTCCTGTGTGGATGAGGTCTTCTCCTGTATGGATGATGTCTTCTCCTATATGGATGATGTCTTCTCCTGTATGGATGATGTCTTCTCCTATATGGATGATGTCTTCTCCTGTATGGATGATGTCTTCTCCTATATGGATGATGTCTTCTCCTGTATGGATGATGTCTTCTCCTGTATGGATGAGGTCTTCTCCTGTATGGATGATGTCTTCTCCTGTATGGATGAGGTCTTCTCCTGTGTGGATGAGGTCTTCTCCTGTATGGATGATGTCTTCTCCTATATGGATGATGTCTTCTCCTGTATGGATGATGTCTTCTCCTATATGGATGATGTCTTCTCCTGTATGGATGATGTCTTCTCCTATATGGATGATGTCTTCTCCTGTATGAATGATGTCTTCTCCTGTATGGATGAGGTCTTCTCCTGTATGGATGATGTCTTCTCCTGTATGGATGAGGTCTTCTCCTGTATGCATGAGTTATTCTCCTGTATGGATGAGGTCTTCTCCTGTATGGATGATGTCTTCTCCTGTATGGATGATGTCTTCTCCTATATGGATGATGTCTTCTCCTGTATGGATGATGTCTTCTCCTGTATGGATGAGGTCTTCTCCTGTATGGATGATGTCTTCTCCTGTATGGATGAGGTCTTCTCCTGTATGGATGAGGTCTTCTCCTGTATGCATGAGTTATTCTCCTGTATGGATGAGGTCTTCTCCTGTATGGATGATGTCTTCTCCTGTATGGATGATGTCTTCTCCTATATGGCTGATGTCTTCTCCTGTATGGATGAGGTCTTCTCCTGTATGGATGATGTCTTCTCCTGTATGGATGATGTCTTCTCCTATATGGATGATGTCTTCTCCTGTATGGATGATGTCTTCTCCTGTATGGATGAGGTCTTCTCCTGTATGCATGAGTTATTCTCCTGTATGGATGAGGTCTTCTCCTGTATGGGTGAGTTATCTTTCATGAGCATGGCCTCCATCATAAACGTTGTGGTTCTGTTGAGGAAAAAATCGACAGTTCAAATGACCTTTTGTAAATCACAGTAAAAACTTCATTCAGGGAGTTACAACGTCCAAAGCTAACCTCACTGTTACTGTAAAGCTACTGGCTGCCAGAAAATGAGCGCATGCCATCCAGGTGTCAGTGATGGATGCTTGCCTTTGATAGGCCGCGTGACCCCTGTTGGCGTGGGTAAGTGCCCCTGCTGTCAGGGTGGTGGCCCCTCACTGCCAACCTTGCCCATGGGGAAGGTGACCTTGAGTGTAGCCTCGCTGGCAGTGATGGATGGCGCTAAGAATGCAGGCTTCACCTGTCATTTCGTTGGAAGAGGAGGAAGAGAAGCCCCGTTGGTGCCCAGTGTGTCCATGCTTTCATGACTCTTATTACTGAACACACTTTCCCTTGCTTTGCTTTCACTGGGAAGTCTGTAAGAGACAATTTTGTTCTTGTTCTTTTGCAAGTAGCAGCTTTGTGTACGACACCAGTGGTGTGGCGCTTAGCATTTGAGACTACACTTTAGAGTTTGATCTGATGAATGGACAACATGCCGTGTGTCAGGAAACCAATCGATGCAGCGCATTGGAATTGACCCACAATTCTAGAGATTCACACGGGCTAACTCTTCTAGGAGTATGGTGCTTCCTGTCAGTGTGAATGAGCATTATCTTAGTGCACATTGTTGGCTAGAGTGTTGTGGAAGATGGATATTCCTTGGAGCAAAGTCCTTTAAACTGTTCATTAACCCTGGAGGTATCCTCCGGAATCCTTCATGAAGAAAGTGTGCCATGAAACAAATCGATTTACAGTTTTTCAGGCCGAGATGAAAAACTATCGTGGTGTCCTCTGACACCTATAATTTGATGCCTGTACACCTGCAATGCAAAGCAATTACATGTCATTTGTTATAGCCGAACAAACGTCTCAAGTGTCAATTCATTGTCATGCTAGAGCCTGAATGGATTTCTCTGGGAGGTACAAACTCTGGAGGTACTTCAAAAGCTGGCTTAATTGAAAATGGTTATTTTCCCAGGTTATTGGGTTTCTGAGTGGAAATGTACTCTGTCATTCCTCAATGCTTTAAACAGAAAATCATCACGAAATTAAATGGAGGGAAGAATCATGGCTATTAAATGCTCTTATTGGTGAACTCCTCGTTTGCCCTTGAATGTTCCAGTCGCTTCTCCTCTCGCTCTCCCTTTTCGACGGCTTTCCTCACTCATCATTTCTATTCATCACCTCTGTTTTTCTCCACCAATTTCTTTCTTGTTCCCTCAAGTCCAATAACATCATTCCTCACATCGGCCCTCTCTACAACCTCTTCCCTTCCTCCATCACTCTCCCTTTACCTTCACTGCACGCCTCCATTTACACACACAAACACACGCACACACATACACACACACACTCTCTCTCCTTTACACACACACAAACACAAACATTTCCCAACCAACCCATGTGTTCAGCAGTGTGACACACACTGAACACATGCATCCTTCTCTCTCTACCCCAATCCCTCTCTCTCTCTCTCTCTCTCTCTCTCTCTCTCTCTCTCTCTCTCTCTCTCTCTCTCTCTCTCTCTCTCTCTCTCTCTCTGTCCCTGTCTCTCTCTCTCTCTCTCTCTCTCTCTCTCTCTCTCTCTCTCTCTCTCTCTCTCTCTCTCTCTCTCTCTCTCTCTCCTGTCTGTTTCCAGAACAGAGACGATGGCAGGCCCGACAGTTAAACGGCTGTCAGACATGCAGATGTGACCTTGTTCATCCCTGTGGGCTAGTGGCAGCATTAAAGTGGGCTATTACGCCATGGGACTCCATTATCTCTCAATGGAACAGTGCAGTGAAATAGCAGGGACTTCTCAATAGACAACAGGTAGGGCTGTGATGGCCTCTCCAGTGCAGGAATCTGCAGCCAACTTATGTAGGGTGGAGGAATGCAGTTACAGTCGTTTGCTTAAAGATTTGGACTGTCTTCTGATCCAAACAATGGGTATGTCTGATGATATGAATTGAATTAGCCTTACCTTGGTGAAGACTGTAGACTCAGTGTTGCATGAAATATATTTCTTTCACGTCTAGCTTCCTGTTTGAAGTATAGTGAAACTAAAAGTCACTATGAAGTGAAGGCTAAAGCGGAACAAATCAAATATACTTCCTTGTTGTGAGCACAATCCCCGAGAACAAGATGAACCACATGCCAGTGGTTTGGCTTTGGCATGCACCTGAACTCAAATGAAACGCACCTTTTACGTAACAAGTGTGCCATTCCACCCTCCCCACTCTGTCATGGACGTAATTGGATCTATATCTCTTCCTCCGACCCCCCCCCCCCCCTTTACCCCGCCCACAACTTTCAAATCCCTCTGGACCAGTAGGAACATGATTACCTCTCATTAACCTTACTATGATTACGGCCAACAAGGAGAGGTCACGGAAGCCCGCGTGTAATGCAGTCAGGTATGAAATCCCTCAACACCCGACGACCTTCAATCCTTCTCAAGCCATCGACTCCTCCGTTTCCCACTCTCCGGAGAACCCTCCACTTCCACCTCCACCTCCTCCTCATCCTCCACCCCTCCTCTTCCCCCTCCTCCTCCTCCTCATCCTCCACCCTTCCTCCTCCTCCTCTCATCCTCCACCCCTCCTCCTCCCCCTCCTACTCCTCCTCCTCCTCCCCCCTCCACCGCATCCTCTTCTTCCTCTTCCTCCTCCACCGCCTCCACCCCCCCCTTTTCCTCCTCCTCCACCCCCCGCCCCTCCTCCTCCGGGAGCCGCTTAAGCGTATTGAAGTGTGATCAAGTTAAATGGCAGGCTATTGGACTCAAACAGACATCTTCAATAACAAGACAACTCCCCCCCCCCCACCTCCTCCAAGCGCCCGCCTCGAATCTCCAGATGAAGCGTTGAGTAAGAACTCGGCTTGCTGCTATTACATTGATTGCTGACGCCCCCCCTGCCCCCCCCCTCTCCCCCCCCCCCCCCCGCCCTCCCTCTGTCTATCTCCCTCTTCAACTCCTGGCGTGGCCTGGGTGGGTTCAGCACTTCCTGTTCACGAGGTCTCAGTCTGAGAGAGGCTCTTCCAGCCCCCACGGATCCAGAAGGGGGCCACCTGCATTGGCACGCAACAGCTTCCCCCCCACCCCCCAGGCCTACAAGATTGACCAGGACTCTCGGCTGGGGGGAGTGAGGGGACGTGGCCACGGCAACCCTCTGGCTGGAGTGGGGGGGAAGCGGTGTGTGTGTGTGGGGGGGGGGGGGGGGAGGATGAGTTATGTAGGCGATGACGGCCGCCACATAAACCCCAAGCCACTCCAACTTTTTTTAATTAGGATTGGCAAGCCGGTGGGGCCGGGCCGTCATATTTTACCAGCCACCCCCCATCCCCCCTTCCGCCCCCCCCCCCCCCCACACACACACTCGCCCCCCGTTTTCTGCTGGTCCCTGTTGGAACTGAATGGCCTTCAATCACGGCAGTGGTGATTTTTATGGTGTAACACTGAGAGGGGATGGACCGCCTGGGCCGGTGACGGGGCCCTGATGGTGAGCGGGTGGGTGGTGGGGGCGTCGACTGATGACTGGAATTGAATTGTTGGCACCAGACTTTGTGTCAAATTCTGAAGTCACGACCTCCTGATGCTAATGCATGTAGTGCTCTCTGTCACACGACACCACCGACGCGCTGGCGGCAATTTGCAGCGTTGCCATGTGCTTTGAGAAGGACGGAGACTTAAAGATGAGTAATGGGTTTGATGAAAGGACCGTTACTCAAAAGTGCTACTTCAATCAATAAGTTAAAGGGTTGTAAATTCTGCTTGCTTACAGAACCATGACCACCACAACCTTGAATCTACTCATGCACAAACAAGGTTTGGTCCTGTTGGATCTGGTTTCTCGGTAGCCTTGTGTTACACATTTATTTACGTGACAGACGACACTGATTGACTAAATAACAGCCATTTGTATTCGATTCACCGGACTAGTCCCTCCTACGTGTCAGGTGAGTGCATCATCATGCTCACCTTATCAGATGCAGGTTTGGGAGCCGTCGGCATCACCACTGTGTTGGATCGTGTTTCTCGGAAGATCGACAAGGACGCTCAGTCTTTGTTTGAAGCAAATACAAGTAGATTTCTTCTTTTCGATACGGGTTATACACAGTCAGTTGCACAAGCACAAGCTTGTTTTATACTCAGAAAACATCCGCCCCTTTCTAAACTTAGTTGTGTTGGAAGATAACCTGTCAATTTTCCTCTCTGCTTCTTGTCAATATTTGATATTCCATGGGGTCCGGCCTGACATTTGACATGTTCTCATGTCCTAATTTGGTTACGAGTCCCTTGTTACTTGCTTATCAGTCATAACAGGCCTCCAAAGCCTGGACCAGAGTTCAGGGTATGGACACTTCCATTACCTTCCATTTAGATGGATGAAATGTTTTCCCAATGTCAATCTTTCTCTCGAGGATCTCTCCCAGATCAGCCTGGTTCAGATAAAGGCAGACAGGGCTTATTTAAAGGCAGTCGTGAAGGATCTAAGGGTGGTCAAAACTCTACTCCAACAGTCCCTTCTGATGCCCTTTGTCCTGTTACAGCGGTGTGGCCATGTTGTCCTTGTTTACTTCAGACGTTACTAAATACATTCAATACTTTGTGCATCATGGGGTTAGAGTTTTGGTGTCGTTTGAATTTCCTTTCTTTCTTTTTTTAAAGCTTCAGAGAGGAAGAATATGATAATTTGCAGCAGGATGATCGTCAGGTGTAAAGGGCTTCATATATAATATAGACCTAGCAATGGCAGGAATCATAAACGTGAACACAACAATAAATTTTTTGTGAATAATATGGAAATGTGATCTCATCTTCACCCATTTGTATCGCATCTTTACAAAGTCTAGGCTTTCCACGAGCACATCTGCGTAGAATGGTAAAAAAGGCTATCAAAAGATGCCTCGTCCCAGTCTAAAGCAGTATTTAGACCCGAAAGAGGACTGATACTGTAATCACCGACTTGGCACAGAATGCTGCCTATTCAAAGACACAATCCCTATTCACCGGGTGAAAGCACGTGGCCATGGCAGAACCACGGTCCATTCAGCGTCGAAGCCCTCTGAATAGCTCTACGTTACCATGCCACCCTCCGAGACGATCAACACAGCACTCATGACAATGAAGAGGAAGAAAAGTCCGCCTTCCACTTCTGTCGTGGCTGGAGTTAACTGTCCAAAGGCCCTCCGGATGAAATACAGCACTTATGAATCCTCAAGGTAATGGAAAAGATGCCGGGTTGACAGGATCCATAGACCCTGGTACTCTTTCCCCCCCACCCCCTGGTCCACATAAATATAACCTACTTCTGCTTTACCACATAACCCCCCCCCCCCTCCACACACACACACACACACACATCCACCCTGGCTGTATTTAGGTGGCAGGAGTCATCTTGACGGATTGAAGCCCCCCCCCCCCCCTCCTCCTGATTTACGACCCGTCGGCGTGTCCACTGCAGGAATTCAATTAAAAGAGGGGACATAAATAGAAACAGAAATGAGCGCGTGTCTTCAACCTTCCACTCGCCTGTTTATCCCGCAGCCCTTGGAAACGGCATGGAAATGCTCACAGCGCGAGTCTGGGAGAGATTACAGCTGCGCGGTAGCCAGGTTTATTGTGTTACAGTTCATCGAGGGCGGGGGGGGGGGGGGGGGGGGGGGGTGATGGGGAAGAAAACAAGACAAAGAGGGAGAGAGCGTGGATGAAACTTTGGACGTCGTCGACTCAAGTCGAGCGTCTCACTTGCCTTTCCCACGTCGGTAAAAGGGGGTCATTATTTTTTCATACTGCGGCGAGCCAGACGAGAGGATACCGTGACGGCGCGGAGCGAGATTAATGATGCACATGTTGCCGTGGTCCCGGCCACAACAGACGCTCAAAAGCACCGCGCCGCCACGGGGGCGCGAGACAGACGCACCTTCCTTTCGCGAGCAAGAAAAAAAACCTCGACTCGTTCGCTCGCTGTTCACCACCTCCACCAGTCCCCCCCCCCCCCCCCCCCCCCGCCCGCCCCCCGTCCCTCCCTCTCTGCGGTCTTCCAGTAGGTCGCTCGAGACAACCCGAGAGTTGTGATGCTCAACCCCCCCCCCCTTCACCTCCGCTCCCCTGCCCCCCCCCCCTACTCCAGCCCCCCCAACCCCCCCCCCCCCCGCCGCCCTCCAGCTCCCAGTTTAGCCCTGACCTTTCCCTCCCCCTCACCTCGGAGGTGAAACACCGACCGGCACGAAAAAACAGGAGCTACTCGGGAAGGACAAACTCGGTCCCAACGGGCTGCAGCTTTCTGTCAAATTGCCTGTGTGGGCCTGGCTCACAATTAAAGTCAGCGTCGGGTGCCCCCCCCCCCCCCCACGGAGGGGCTCTCCGCTTGACGCACCTCTGATGTATTTTTAGAGCCCCCTCGCAGATGCGCCCGCAATGTAAAACAACCCTCATCATACATAATACATTGGCCCACGTTCACTTCCTATAAAAAGGAAGCAGGTACACATCGTTTGTTTCCTGCATTCGTAATCTGCCACTTTTCAATGATTCTGTTCTCTCCCCCGTGCAGGTTTTTGTTCACCCACCAGCTCTCCGCGTTTGTGACGTTCTCTCCCGGATGCCCTTGCTCGACGAGGACTTCCGCACGCGTAGACGAGGTCGGGTGAGCGCTTGTCTTCGTGCCTACCCTGTCCTCCTACTTAAGAGGACACTTTATTTACACGGGGGATAAAAAAGAAACATCAACATGAGCGTACGGGACTGAATTAGGCCGGCCATTGATGTGCAGGTGTGAATCCCATCATTCATCTTGACTGATGCCCATAGGATAGGGGAGGAGTCCAACAATCACAGGAGTACACATTTCCTTCGCTGAATGATGTGTCATATTGAAAATTCACACATATCACAGTGACATTTTCACTCAAAAAGAGCGGTAATGAAGACCCCATTGTAAGATTGCTGAGGCGACACGGGGGTCACATTTCTGCCGTGATTCATTCTTTTCAGGTTTGGCTATTTTGCGCTGATTGTACTGCATGAAGAGCCAGACTCCAAACCCACTACTCCCACTGCTGCCTCAAGGCTGTCTCACTAACCCAGCTGGCACAGACCCCCTACATTTCCTCAGCTGCCCCAATCATACACACACACTCAAGCGCTCGCTCGCTCGCACACAGACGCGAGGGCCAGGGTCGTGTTGGGAGGCGGTGAGGGGCCATTTCCTGCTTTAATCGCTGCGCAATGCGAGCATCTGTTGCGGCCCTATTAATCAAGGGAGAGGTGGGCAGGGGGGCTTGCCACTTGAAATGAAGAGCTACACATGCTGGAACGTCACACGAAGCCCTGGCGTTTTGGGCTAAACCGTGTTCTTCCGTCCTCCTCCGAGGCCTCCGCTTGTTAGCTTAGCGCTCCTCCTCGCTAGCCTGACACAGCCGGCTTCGACGGGGGTCCAGGACCGTCTGTCGGTTGGCGTCACCCCGCGACCCGCCGAAACCAAGATGGAGGCCGGCGACACCCCGCCCGTGTGTCGCTTTTAACTCGGGAGTTTGATACGACAATAACGCGTTGCTCTTTCTGCCGCAGGTGCCCCTGGAGGGTTCTCTCTGAGTTCATAAAAGGATGACTGATGTCAGAAGCGTTTCGCTTTAAACGCAATCTGGTGAGACTCACAGCCGGCACAGATGGGATCTCTCGACATCATTTCAAAGTGAGTGTGTATGTGTGTGCGGGGGGGGGAAACATGTGTGTATATGAGGGAGGGGGGGGGGGTCATCATCCCCTCCTGGTCTGACATCACAAAGATAACGTGTCATGCTGGTTGGTTCGAGGCACATTGCGTCAATGTCGGTGTCAACATATGTCGCGGCAACCCAAGAACGGGGCCTTTGAGAGAGACAAGGACCCTGGCAGGAGATCTCCCTGTCAACAGCTAGCAATCTGGACGATGAAAGTGGACTAGATCAGTGCCTCAACATCAGTCAGTCGGTTCAGAGTCAAGTGGTGCTCGGGAGTTGTTGAATCCAGCTTGAACTCTGACTGCCCTCATTATCAGACACATCAGATGCACCGGAAGATCTGATCTTGCTTACTGGGTCGGCCAGCCGTATGCAGTCAACACAATCAGCGCTTTCACAAACCGTGCCGTATCAGCGATGGCGGCGAAATGGACGTTTTGATAGCTAAATTGGGCACGTCTGAACAAGTCCTTATTTGCAAAGATCAACCCGCCACTCAGACTTTTGTGGAAAACTGGGGTTGCAGACAAAGCGATGACAAAGGCGCTGTGGGATTGAACACGGTGTGGAGTGGAGCGGAGGCGATGGACAGTGTAGTACTTTTTGGGGGCGAAGTGGGGGTGGGGTGGTGCAGGACAGGGGCGTGTCCAGACATTTTTGATGGGGGCGGCACAAGGGGTGGCCCGCCTCTAACTGGGCACATAGCCAATCATATTTTAAGATATTGGGGTGGCCAATCAGATTTCAGGGGTGGCCCGAGCCACCCTAGGCCACTCCCTGAACACGCCAGTGGTGCAGGATGAGGGGTGTTGGTGAAAAGCCCCTCCATCGTCCCCTCCTCACCCAGCTGTCACGGGCTGACAGAACACAGACAAGAGCCATTTGTAACCATTCATGACAACCTGTGACAAATGTCCATCAGGAAGGGCGGACTGTGATCAGCTGCAGAGCATGAGAGGACACCGTTGGCCTGCCAGCAGACAGGAGAAGGTGCTTTCTGGGGTGGGGGGGTGGGGCGGGCCACGACAGGGAACCGTCATTGTGGGCAGAAGAAAAAAAAAAACGGAATTCTCTCAGTGTTTGTGTCGGTGACACACCCTCAGAAAAGGATTTGTAACCACCAGAGCCCCGGTGACATTTTCTGCATCCGTGGTAATTTTAGTCTGCACGTAGGCTACCAGAGAAATGCAATTAAAGGCAATCTGTGGGATATCTCTCTGGTGGTTTAGGGAGAACATCTTAATAAGGCTGTCAGATGGCAGCGCACTAACATATCCACCAAGGAGTGGGAGGGGGTCGTCAACAACGTATAGTTTTGAAAATGTGTGGCGATAGTTGATGGAGCGAGATTGCAGGGGGGGTGACCAGTGCCTACAGTGACCAGTGCCCCTGTAAAAATGTCCCTGGCCCCCCCTGTGGCCCCCCTGAGCTGACTGAATATGTTTGTTTTATTTTTTTTACGCATTGTTTTTCTTCTAGCTGTCAACCCATTACGTAAGACCCCTGTTGTAAAACGTCACCTTTAGCTCTTGAATTGCGTCATGTCTTTTTTTTGAAAGACCAAATGTATCTAATAGCATTGCAAGGCAAGACAATGGGATCCATTGGTTATGTAAATGTACCAGATTGCCAGATTGTACATAGAGTGTAACTTAAAGTTACTTATTGTTCATCTATGTACACTTATAGTGTCAGACAAAAAGTCAGACAAAAAAAGAAAAATACAGACAAATTAGGCAAAACGGTCGAAAGAAACAAGACCCCTCGAGGTTGTTTTTTTTGTTCCGGAACAATCAACCTAACAAAAAGTCAAAGAACAATAGGGTCTGAATAGAACCCTCAATAGCGTTCAAAGTCGCACAGTTACGTCGGGCTAACTGCAACAATTGGTCGGAATATTATCCGTCTGGCTTTAGAAACAACTAAGCTCCGTTCCACGGACGTGCAATTGTCTCGCCCGTCGGCACTCCGAATGCACGCCCACACCTCGCCGTAGCTGACTCTCCATTTCTCAGCGGGCCAAAGCACGAGGGATGATTTGTTTACTTCAGTTGAATGCAGACGTTTTCTGTGTTCCCTTTAGACACAAACACTGCAGTTCGCCATATTGATTAGCAGACACCTTTGGGGGATGTGAGCCGATAGTTAAGAATTCTGCACGGCCCTTTCTGATGAAAGTAGACGGCCGAGCATGTATAATCCATACACATGCTCTGAATGATTTATGAACAATTATTTGGGTATGGAACCAATTTGTTTCATTACACGCTTTTGTTTATTTATTGAGCAGTGGGGACTATGTAAAAAATTAATAGGCAAATAATTGCTAACAAAGCTCGACTTAACGCAGTCAGCTCAGTGAAATATTGCTTTACAAAGTGATCCTGAATTACCTCATGTGAGCGGAGCAACATTCCCAGCAGAATCAGGAATTATTAAAAATACCTCACAGGGCTATTAGAACACATCATACACCCCTCCAACTGAAGCATCACTCAGGGATTGTGGTGGTTGGTATTCCAAAAGAAATTGGGTGAAACCAGAGAAGGGATACATTGGATCGCGAAGTGCAATGCTGTCTGACTGTTGAACAAGGCGATTACGGTGGGTTGCGTCGCGGTTTGGTGTCGACCGTCTCCTCGGGGGGCCGTGGAGGAGGCGGAGGGCATGAAGGCAGCGGGCGAGGTTGAGGCGTGTGAGCACATTTTTTGTCTATTGAGACCAATAGAAGGGGTGTTTTTTCTCTGAAGCTTGCCGTTCCGCTATGTGTCTATGTTTCGGTAGCGCCGCATGTGCCACGTTAAGCTTCTCAGAGAGCTGCCAATCCCCTGGGGAGCTGCTCGGTGTGACGGCACCCCGGGCAACGACCTGTCTGGCCCCACGGTGGAGCTCTGGGTCCTCTGGCCGTGGTCCGATCCCGTCCCGGCGCCAGCCTCCTCTCTCATCTCCCTCTCTTCGACACTCCCTGTCCTCTCTTCTCCCTCCCTCCCTTCTCTCCCTCCCTCCCTCCCTCCCTCCCTTCTCTCCCTCCCCCTCTCCGGTGACTCGGGAAGGAGCCATTAGTGGACGGAGCCAGTGGAGGGATGAAAGGGACAGATTAAACCTCTCTTCTCATCCGCCACGGTCCAGACCTTATCCCTCAGTCCTTCCTCTCTCGAACCATATTCAAATAAATTCTTTTAAAGTGTGGATGACCTTTAAGGGGTTTTGAAAGAGCTGGCTCCCACCATAAGGGGAGGGGGTGGGTGGGTAGGGATGGTGCAGTCATGTATTTGATACCCTTGGCTGTAGGCCCAGGCTTGGGCTTTTGAAAGGCTGGTCAGCTTTTCTTTTTTTCATGTATTGACATCAAGGTATTGTGTAATGGCTCACTTTTTGGTGGTCTTTCTTCCCGACACAAGAAGAGAAGATGTACACTACCCATCATTTCAAACTGTTTTGACAGGAGAGTTAGCAATCTGACCTTTGGTACTGAACTCGGTCGCAAACGGAGGAAGTCCCAGTTCAGATGGCATTTAGAAGTTGGAAGTATTCTTACCCAATGTAAAGTTTGTTGCCAGAGATGAAGCCTAGCACTTGAACGCTATCAGGAGGATAAAATGTTCAAAAGCTCATGTGCGTGGAATTCTCGGCACCTGCGCTCATATCTTACTTACTGTTACCCTCCCCCGATCACAACTCGACATTCTGGAGTGTCCCTGGCCTCGTTCCATCCAGGTCATGTTTTATTATCCTGACACAAGTCTTATCTTTGGGTCACTTACGGTGAAATTAAAGTGGATGTGGCCTCGACTCATCTCCACCCAAGTGCATATTGGTCAGACACTTGTCGAACGGTCGACACTGATGTGACCGCATAAACAGGAACAGTAAAACCAACCCTCTTCACTGTGTTTCTCAAAGGTACAAATATTTTGTTCATGCCAAACCCCTACACCACTGGTGACTTCAATGGAACAAGGAATGAAACGTGGTCAGAACCCATCTTTTAGCCCAACAGCCTCCTCTCCATTGCAGTTCCTTCTCATCTGGCCAGGGAATAGGGTCAGCTGTCCTCCCTAGGCTTTGCAGTAACTGACATGGAATTAAATTGGAGTCATGCTCAGCTGGCCTCGTCTCCCACCGAATGGCGTTGTTGTCACTCGGTCTGGCCCGGGTTACGCTGCATGTCTATATGGTAGAGCTGGGCATCAAGGACCTGAATGTCAACTGCGTCCCTTTCGGTTCAAGTGTTTCCCCTTTGCGGTTCTCGGAAAGGGAGCTTGACATTAGCAAACTTGATCCCAAAGGTTACCAGTGATGTCACAAAGAGAAAATGGCATACATAGGGTTAAGTATTCATATGACAGAAGACAAAGAGTTCTCCTCAAAGAGTTCCAAATAGTTCTGCTCTAAAAAATTATAAATAAATAAAAACATAATGGGTAAGATTTATGTGTGCATAAATATCTGTTTCAATAATCTGGATGGAGGAATTAAAACATGACCAGATGGTAGCATTCACAAAGCTCTGGAAATCACTGGAAATCTCTCAGCCCACAGGAAATGATGCTCTTGACGTATTAACAGCCTACACCACAACTTTAAGCAAACACATTTAACGACAGACGGGAAAGTCAGGCACCCAAGAGTGTTGCGATTACCTCTGGGCTCCAAAGACGGTGACGACTTTCAGTGAATTTCAAAAGCCGGGTGGGGAAGCTTTACAAACATTCTCGTGGTGGTAAAACAGCTATTCAGCGGCCGCCTGAGCAGGGCCTGCTTTCTGACGGGTCCTGAGGACGTCTCAAAAGAGAACCGCACCTGGGGCCGCTTCCATAGGCGACCACCAGGAGTATCGGCGCGGGCCGAAATTCTCCCGACCCTGGATCTCCTGATGGTTGACAATAGAGGAGAGAAATTGCTCTCCAACGTTGCCCCCCGCCTTTGTTTACCGGCCTGCTGTTTCCCAGCCAGGTGTTTGTACACAGCATCATTTAGCATGTTTTTGTAAGGCTAAGTGGCAAGTTGATTGGAGCAAGTTGGCCGTGGTGCAGACCTACGTAAAAGAAGGTGACTCGTCAACAAAGGCAGCTTCGGCAGAAGTTCAAATGGATCCGGCGAGTCTTTGAGTCCACCTGCCTTTATCAGGATGCGTGTGCCGCCCCACGTGATTCTCAAAAGGCCCATTACGGAAACACCCTCGCCGTTACAGCTTTGTTAAAAATGTCCCTTTTCATATCAGACACTTTTCCGCGCTGTCATCACTGATGACAAAGGTATGAATTTCACACCCATTCTCATTACCGAGGTGCGATTTGATATTGTCTACCCTGTTCTGATCTCCTTGTGTGCATGGCCACTAACTAACAGCCACTGACCCCCACCACCACCACCACACACACACACACCGCCACAAGAGTTCAATGGCATAACCAAAGGTATGTGTGTGACAAATACAGTATGTGCAGGCAGGATCACGTGCGTGGGGGCGTAAACGATGGAATCAAAAATGTAGTATGAGAGATGCTTTACAAGCTGCAGTTCTCCTTCAGTGTGAGACAGAGAGCGAGAGACAGAGAGAGAGAGAGAGAGAGAGAGAGAGAGAGAGAGAGAGAGAGAGAGAGAGAGAGAGAGAGAGAGAGAGAGAGAGAGAGAGAGAGAGAGAAAGAGAGAGAGAGAAAGAGAGAGAGAGAGACAGAGAGAGAGAGAGAGGGGGAGCGGACTGACAGCAGTGCACGGTGCGAGTCCTGACAAAAAATATAATTCACAACTCCTGCCCCTGTCGCTCTCTCACACACACACACACACCCCTCCCCACTTATTTCCTTTCTTTTACTCTTTCATCAGAGAAATTGAGAGCTGTTTCTCAGAGCAAGAAATAAGAAGTTGGTCTCACTCCAGTGGTCAAAGTAATAGAGAACTGAGAGGAGCAACAGGCTGGGCTTATTTACGCAGTTTATTTATTTATTTGTTTTGACATTATCTGGAACTGAACTTGGGGAAAGGGAAAAGCAATATTAATTTCCTAATGGGGTTTTCACGCCGTAGATAATGTACTGGCGTTACTTTCTGTTATAAGGATTTCATGTCCTGCAGAGCATTTCAAGCAAGACAAAGTCTGATTTCAAAACATCCAGCAAGGATTCACAAGTGAAAAGATTTGGGCGCATTTTTCAAGGTAGGACTAACTGTACTTCTGTGTTTTTTTACATCAGGATTAGGGTTATTTTAAGGTTTGATGTTCAACATTTATTATTTAAGGCGATATAATACTTTTTTTTTTCTATGGCTGCCCTTTAAGAGGGTGTCATTATTTATTTAATAGTGCAGTTAAATGGGTGACACTTTCATATGAGCTTGGCTTTTAGAGACGTATGAATTCCTTAAATCCCTTTCAGCTGCTTATTATAAAGGGGCCGAGTCTAAGTTCCACAATTATGATACGGCAAGTTCACTGCCCAATTTCAAAAGTGTTCATGGGAAACAGTTTGACATACTAAGCAATGACCTTTCCGCAATGGAAGACCACCTCGTATCATAACAGGCTGGACCCAGGTCTGTGCCACCTTTAACCACCTGAATAAACATTGTAATTTGCTTCAGTGTCTGCTCACACTAAGGCAGAGTGCAGCACTTTGTAATTAATGAATAATTATATGCTAAATAATGGGCCTGTGGAAATGACGGCCGGGCCTTTTAATGAGGCGGTCTGCCCTTTGTGTGAATCCCAGCTGTAGACATGCCTTCAAAGGCTGCCTCAGAGACAGGCTGATTAACACTGGGGTGGGGCAGGCAGACAAGCAGAGGACCCGGCCAACACCACCCACCCACCTACCTCTAATGCACTCTCTCTTGTTCTCTCTCTCTTGTTCTCTCTCTCTTGTTCTCTCTCTCTCTCTCTCTCTCTCTCTCTCTCTCTCTCTCTCTCTCTCCTCTCTCTCTCCTCTCTCTCTCTCTATATATATATATACTATATTTATATATCTCTGTCTCTCTCCTCTCTCCCTCTCTCTCTCTCTCTCTCTCTCTTGTTCTCTCTCTCCTCTCCTCTCTCTCTCCTCTCTCTCTCTCTCTCTCCTCTCTCTCTCTCTCTCTCTCTCTCTCTCTCTCCTCTCTCTCTCTCTCTCTCTCTCTGCCTTCCCCATCCCTCTTCATGCTCCACGCCCCCTCTGGTTTGACACTAGAAACACAGCAGTAATTAGACACAGGGAGACAGAGAACTTAATTGTGCCAATGATGTCACATGCCACCGTTATACGACACTGTTGGTTTGTGTGAGGTTCAAATTGACCAGGTGAGCCAAGTATCAGCCTCAGAGTTCTTGCTTGGTAAAAATAACGCAGTTTGACATATAATGGCAATTTACATTGACCCTCGCATTTTCACCTTCTGTATGACAAATGGCGTCTGGAACCCATCCAATCTACATGTAAATAAGAAAACGCCATCAAATAGAACTAATTCCATTCCTAAAATAGGGAAGATAGATGCAATCTCGGACACTCCCCTCTCCCTCATGCATGGGATTGTTATTTTGTCTACCTTCCCATTTCATTCCCCATGCTCTCCTCAATTTCTCCTCTTCTCGCCTCTCTCACTCGCCATCCGCAGTGGCATGTGAGTCAGAGAGCTCCGCTCCTAGTGAGGGAACAGGGGGGGGGGAAGCTGGGAGGCCATTAGAGCAGGGGAGCAAATAGGTGTCCATCAATCACGCCTGTTTTTATAGCCGCAACTTTAGGGGCCGTGTCTCCCGGGCTCCCACGCAGACAACGCGATTGGCTGGAGGGCCTCTTTGCTGGAGGTTAAGACCTAAGCCGGCTCACGTCTAGGATTGGCTGGTAACCTCCATCTGAGGAGGGAGCTCTGCCTTGATTCGGGCTGTTGTTGTTTTTGCCCCTGCCCTCATTTGACTGGCGAGGTCACGGTTTTTACGTTTTCTCCCAATGACTCTCCGTCCCCTCGGGCGAACAAAAAGAACGAAGATTCGGGGAGTAAACAGAAAATGCAAAGCCCACACACAGACAAATCAATTGGGGTAGGCAGGCAAGGTTGCTACGGGTTGTTAAGACTAGCTTCACCCCCCCCCCACCCCCTCGAGAGGAGTGTGTTAATCTGCCCACAAGCCACCTAAAAGTCCCCTGACGGAGGATAAACAACGCCGGCGACGACAAAATGAAGCCCGACCACGGAGAGACGGGGACATGCGGGAGAGAGAGCACGCCGGCGGTGTGGCATTCAGGAGAGAGGTGAGCGGTGCCCTTCTGTGCCTTTAAATGCATCGGGGGTGTGTGATTGATTTTTGGCGCAGGAGCGGGTGTCTTAATGTCCTAATGCATTGCTCTGTCACAGAGGGCTACCTTGGCAACTTGCCCTTTTCACAGAGTGATCTGTCGCTGGATTGGATGAGAGCGGGGTAAATAAATAAACAGAGGGAGTGGGAGAGGAGCTGAGGAGAGATGGGAGGCCTGGTGACACCCGGTGACACACACACACACACAAACACACGCCACACACCGTGTCTCCATATGAGGCAAACCCATCCCCACTCCACCATTCTCAAATATGTCCCCCACCCCACTTCCAGCCTCTTCAGACAAACTCATAAGCACAAACAAACAGACAAACACCAACACACACCCATCACCAATGCAGGCCAAAGGCTGTTTATTTCCGAAGCGTCTGCGTTTTCCAACCGGGGTATCGATCGAGCGACGGCCGGACCAAGTTCGTTTCAGGCCGCGTGGTCTTCTCAGCCGTTCCACCTGTGCAGACGGGCAGCACCAGAATCCATATATTGTTCTGACAGCGTTTTCATGTTCCTTTATTTCAGGTGAGTAGAGGGCGCGATCCCACGGCTCAGCGGGTACGGGCCGCGCAAACAGCTGGTGCGCTGTGGTCAGCTGGTCTGGTCAGTCTGATGAGGAAACATGAGACGGGTCTGGGGCCCCAGAGCTCCTGATATGCTTTTTCCAACATAGATTGAGTGTTGTGTTGTGGTTAGCAATTGAGTACGTGTCTGTCTGTGTGTCTGTCTGTGTGTGTGTCTGTGTGTGTGTGTGTACAGAATGCAGGAGCTCCGATAGAGGTTGTGTTCAGACACGCTCTTCCTCCATTTTAACAACGATCAAAGTGAAATGCTTTTTATTTCACGCCGTTGACATCTGACCGACTTTTTATATTTTTATTTATCAAATCAAAGCAAGAGATTGCAGTTATAGGTCTTAACAATCCTTGTGGACAGGGAATGTGAATAGACGTTAGCATATTAAATGGTAAAGATTTGGCATATTACAGCTGCAACCATACCCTGCCAATTATTGTCTGGTGAAAAATAACTCTCAAGGAAGAACATCTTTACTGTCAAAAAATAGTAATTTGCAGCTTCATTGGAGTGTTTCAATGTAATGACCTCAGGGTGAAGAATGCAGGCGAGGAAAAAAAGATGTGAGAATTAGCTGCAGCTGAAAAAACCCATGTTGAGATGCACACCACACACACCGGCACACACACACACACATGCTCACGGGCACATTCACACGCATGTGATACCCATGAGTCCTACACGGAGTCGAAAATAAGAACGATTTAGGACAGATGCATTCACGTACGAAGGCGTGTCCAAACACACGCCCACATCTACAGTACGAACGGGCAACATGTGAGGGAATAAAGTAGACCAATGGAGAGCTGCTGATCTGAGTATTGTAGAGGGTCCTTCTGCCTGCCCTCCTGTCTGTCTCTGCATTGGTGTGACCTTGATTCTCTCCCCCCCCCCCCCACACACACACAAACACACACGCCCCTACTAAGTACAATCCCCCCTTGAGAGTACGCAAAGAATCTGTCAACCTCCGTTCCCTCTCTTCACCCTGACCTGCGGCCCTGCCTCTGCTGTTGCGGTCAACAGAATTGTCAGGATATGTTTTACAACACCAAACAACCCTCTCCCCCCCAGCTTCTCACAGCTGTGTCGGAGGGCGATCCGATACACATTTCATCCAAAATGGTAAACCCCCAACCCTTGGAAATAAAAACGGGTTTTTCTCTGTTTTGTTGTTTAAATGAGTATTGAACTCTCTCCTACTCTCTCTCTTGCTCTCTCCCTATGTCTGTGTGTATGTTTTTCTCTCTTTCTCTCACACTCACACACACACACACACACACACACACACACATACACTCTTGTGGAGAGACAGAACAACAGGGGGAATCTGAAACAGCCCAATAAGCCGTCTGGTTGGTGGACAGAGGGCTTGCCTGTCTGTGCTGCTCTGTAAACCTCCGCAGCCCCGTGTTCCAGTCAGCCTCGTGACATGGCGCCGTCAATCGCCCATGAGCCCCCCCCCCCCCCCGCCTCTTGTCTCCCGCTGGCCGTAAATGGCAGTCCTCCCTGGGCATTGTAGTGTACGTGAGGTCAGAGACGGGAGGCTTGTCGACCAGGCGACGGAGACTCGCTCCCCTCCGTGCCTCGAACGTGGATCAAACGGAATCTCGACGGAGAGGGGAGGGGGCCGGCGTCCCAGGATGCAGTGCGAGGGCTCAGGTCTTTCACGCATCGGCTTTCAAGCTCCTGACTCGACACTCCCGGTTGTCCCGTGGCCTCGGATAACGGGCCTCTCTCGCATGCGTGCGTCTCCATCGAGAGGAGACGATCCAGTCGGTGTTATGCCTCCACAGGCACGGCCAAGCCTGCCCATGACCGTCTCCAGAGTCGACCGGACTCACCTGCTTCGCCCTCGGACGAAGCAGGTGAGGCTGGGGACATTCTTTGGCTTTTCCATGGCAGCTCTGCTGGACTTGAGCCAAGGATACTGGGCGAGTTTGCAGAGAGAGAGGTGGGGGGTGGGATCAGTTCATTCTGATTGAAGACCTTTGAAGAGATTTGAGCCTTCACTGTAACGGAAGCCAGTTACCCACTGGGCTGAGAGCAGCAGTTCACAAGGTCCACCAACCCATTGGATAACTCAATTTACGAGGATATAAATGAGTCATGCACTGTACTGTACAGGTCATTCGATTGCCATGATTTAATCCAACTTGGACACCGGCTCATCCAAAGAACTAAGAAGACCCCCCCTTGTGCTATGGGAGTGGATTGACCTTTGAGACGTCCAGAAATAGCAGAGTCCACCTGCTTCACGCTGCTGGGGATGGGGATGAGTGCGGAAGGGATGACGGTGAAGGGGTGAGCGCGGGTGTTAGATGATATTCTGTCGGAAGATGGGCCAAGGCAAGCACCACAATGAGAAAGAGTTGACTTTGTTCATTAGCTATCGAGCTCGGATCATACCAACAGTCCACAACAGAGTGATAGGCATGAGTGAGAAACATGTCTCTCAGATGGACATTATATGCATGAGCTGGACCATACAGATATAGTAACCACCAAAACATGTCCTTAACCGCGCCCAATGCCATGTTGTTTCCTCCGACATCATCAGCCAATTAGGTCTCATTAGTTGGCAGCAACGCGTGCGTGGTTGTCAACACCGCGCCTGGGCATGACGTCCTCCCGTGCTCGCTACGTGGGAGAGAAAACTGTTCTCCCCACCAGCGCCACCAGTCCATCACCCAGTTCTTGATAGACGGTTGGAAATAGAAATCCTGGTGGAGAATTTGTCATTACAGAATTCAAACATGAGAGGTCTTCCTTCGTGGTTCTTGACTCGATGTCAAAGCCGTGGTAAAACACGCATGTCGATGCCCATGCTGGTTTTGAGCTCTGCTCGAGTTGCACGGATTAGCGGTTTCATTTCATCACCGTGACAACCCTCAACGTGGCGGAGTCGGCTTTGATTCCCCCCCCTCCCCCCGCGTGAGGGAAGACAAGAGAGCGTGGACGCTGTGTGCGTGTGCGTCGCGCGCGTGTGTGTGCCCGTTCACGTTTATGAGCGTGTGTGTGCGCTTCAGCTGCAAACTCGACCGTCATGGTCAGGTATACATTTCCATTTACATTTAGTCATTTAGCAGACACTCTTATCCAGAGCGACTTACAGTAGGTACAGGGACATTCTCCCAGAGGCAATTAGGGTGAAGTGCCTTGCCCAAGGACACAACGTCATTTGGCACAGACGGGAATTGAACCAACAACCTTCTGATTAACAGCCCTACTCCCTAACCGCTCAGCCATCTGGCCCTTATGAGGCGTTCTGTGCTCCTCCGGCTGACGTGGAGGTGTGAGGCCGGGCGGAGGAGCAACGCTGCCTGAACCCTCGTGTGCTGCGGTGGGCTGCAAGGTCAGGGGAGGTGTGGGGGGGGGGGGGGGCAAGGGCCAGAGGGGGAGGGCGGGAGGGGGGGAGATCGACAGCAATGATAATCCTCCTGCTGTGTTATCAGGGCCTGACGGAAGAAGAAAGGGGGAAGAAGACCCCCCCCCCCCCCCACACACACACACACTGCTCATCACTGAGCCGTGTACAGGGGGTACCTGCACGGCAAAGAGAACACACACACGACAGAGAGAGAGTGACAGGGCGAGAAAGAGAACCTGAGAAAGGGAGAGAAACCGAGAAAGAGAGAGAACCTGAGAAAGAGAGAGAAACGAAGAAAGAGAGAGAACCAGAGAAAGAGAGAGAAACTGAGAAAGACAGAGAACCTGAGAAAGAGAGAGAACCTGAGAAAGAGAGAGAACCTGACAAAGAGAGAGAACCTGAGAAAGAGAGATAGAACCGTCCAAACTTATAATTGAGTGGCCACTGTATTGAATACTATCTTGGCTAAATCGAGAATTGACATAGTGCCTGTTACATTTTCCAACAGCCATTTGGAAACATTCCAAACCACATACAGCTAACTAGTGAGATAATGTTATTCTTCACAGGTGCTACTAGGCTTGTACTAATCCTAGTTTTGCGGGGATTAGTGTTACTAGGAAACACCTGGGAATGTGAGTTGGATATGACTATGGTTCTGGAGGAGAACAAAAACCACATCTCCCATCTGCCACCTCACCCACTGACCTGATGACCACTGACCATCAGCCAAACATCAATGACACCTGATTCCCACTGACTATACAGTCTGCGGTGTGGAAATACACAGGCTCCTCGAACAGTCGCATTTCAAAGGACTTTTCAGTTTGGGGTTTGTTGCGTTTTTGTCAGAATAAGAGAAGCACATATGGAATAAGGTGCTTTTAAGTGAGAACACGGGGACAGGGACTACACGGGGACAGGGACTAAAATGGGCTCTCCTTCATATTTTAGTTTTAATGAGTAGTTGAGTTGTTGCGGAGGTTGTCCACGTGAATGCTCCCCATTGGGAATTTGTGTTCCGGGTTGTTTTGACACCACACGCCTACACCTCCCCCACACACACACACACACACACACACACACACACACACACACACACACACACACACACACACACACACACACACACACACACACACACACCCTCCAACCATAGAAGAAGACAAACACAGAAAATGAGACATGTAATCCATCCACATGGCAGTCTGTGCGTGTGCGTGTGCGTGTGCGTGTGCGTGTGTGTGGCGGCGTGTACGAGAGTGCTGCGAGAGGCTGGTGGATGTGAGGTCGGCGCTGTGTCTGTCTGGCCACGGGCAGAGGATGATGGGAGGTGATGACCTCAGTGAGGTGGTGGTGGTGGGGGGAAGGAGAGGTGGCGGCAGGGTGGAGGCGTGCTCAGAGCAGAGGCAGGGGGCAGAGTGGCAGGGTAGGCAAGGTTCAACATGATTAGACCCCATTAGATGAGCCCACTGCAACCCGAGGCCTTTTGGGACACGGGTTGGTGGTGGTAGGAGGGGGGGAGCGGGTTGGGGGGGGGGGATTGTGGGACTGTTCAATAGAGCAATGGAGAGCAGAGAAGACGAAAGGAGTGGTGAGACTTGGAAAAAAAATAAATAAATGATAAATGAGCTCTGAGAAGGTCAGGAGGTCAAAATCCAAATCTGTCTTCTAGCTCCGGGCTTGGTTCTGTTCCTGAGTGTTTAAACACACATGACAGGAGTCTTCACTCCTGCATTACAGCTGTGGTGATGTTATCAGAGTGCGCCTGCCTAAAAGTAGAGTTGTTTGCAAATTACTGGGATTTAAGCTGCTGAATTTGGGCTGGGGAAGATACCCAAAATATGATCAGGATCAAATGTAAACAATGTCTATGTATATAAATTTTTGTTGATAATAAAGAAAAAAAAGTCATTCTTTAAATAAAGAAAAAACATTTAATTCAACCTTAATTAGAATTGTATATCTTTATCAAGACACGCAAGTCCTCATTTTGTCTCCAAATCCAGCATGTATTTCTATGTGTAAAACTGTTTACATGTGGATATCAGTTTGGACCAAAAAAGCCTTTCTCACTCATTTTATCACTGCTCGCTGTTGTCACAAGTCACGTGTCGTCGAACAGTGCACCTGTTCAATGATTGGATATATCTGTGCCACTCATAGCACGCTCCATTATACAGGGACGTGATAGGCTGTTTACAAGTCAGGGAGGGATCACATTTGAGGTCTGTTCATGCAACCAAACTGTGCTTGTTTGTCACTTGCTTTCCGGGTGGTTTGATTTCAAAACTGAAGTTAAAACTGAATGAAACTATCAAACCATTTTCTCACTGCCATTGATGGAGAGTCTGTTGGAGGGCTTATCTCTAGCGTTTTGTCACCCATGCCTATTAGTGATTCATTTAACGCCTATGCATGACCAACTTCCAGATAGGCTCACAAACGTTATCTACCAGCGATGAATGCAGAAAGACTCTGTAAGAGCTAAGAGAGAATAATCCTGAATGTAGATCTAAGATGACAGAGATGGGAGGATAGAGAGATAGAGAGAGAGAGAGAGAGAGATCAAAAAGATCAATAGATTGAGAGAGCAATACAACGAGCTCACCTTCTTTACATGTAACAGCTCTGGCTCCGACAGTGAATAAAAAGATCAATCCGCTATTTGAATATGAGCTCATTATTGAGACAAAAATGCATTGTTCTGAAGGCTACTTATGCATTCTCGGCTGTTAGGAGCTGTAATACTAGGCCACAAACAAGAAATACAGAAATAACTCATCCAATGGTTCCAGCGGAAATATGTCTTTACATGTTTCATTATGCATGACTTGCATAATTCACAAGTACAGTACACCTGATATTGAATAATAGCCTGCCATAAAAAGTACTTCAAGCCACACTCAGAAGTCCCCAACTTCCACTTGTACATTCCAAACAAGTCAAATATTCGGGAAGTTCCTTCAAGATCAAAAAAGGAAGTTGAACGGAAATGAAGTGAACTTGAACGGCGGCCATGACGGCTGCTTAATGAGAGCGCGGCCGGAGAGGAGGAAGCTGCTGCTTCGGTGCGCCCAGGTAGTGTCGGAGCGGTCCACACAGAGCAGCCTCGGGACAAAGGAGCACCTGTCAGCGCTCCGCACCACATCCTCCGACAGTGGTCCCCCACCTCCTTCCACACCTCCGCATCCCCGGGGCGACGTGCGGACGTCCGCCGCGGCGAGGTGACGGGGAACAGAGTGCGTCCTTCCCCGGTGGGTCCCCGAGGCAGCGGGTGGTGGGGGGGGGGGGGTGTGGCCGTCGCCACCGCCGACCCGTCAGCACCGGCTCACCGGCCTTTGATGCCGAGCGACGGGGGGGGAGGAAGCGCCTCCGCGCCAGCCCCGCTATTTTTAGCCCGCTGCTGGACACAGGAGGAGGAGGCAGGAGGAGGAGCGAGGAAAGACGGCTCTCCGCGGCGATTGTTCGTCTTCATCCGTCAGTCTGGAACGGGAGGGATGCTAACCTCGACTGATCGGCCGCCCGTTCCCATCCTGAGCCAGACCTCCACTGTTAGCAGTCACGTTCCTCTTGGAAAGCCGTCCACAGAAACACATACGCATCTGTATTCAGGCTTCAGACATCCTCTCCACGTCTTAACAAAGCCTTCTGCGTCCCTGAAAAACCAAAACAAAAAAGCACTTTCTGTACCTTGTACTTTTAGGAAGCTGCCCTGAATAAAACGAGGCATTTGATGTATTTTTTCGCTCCGCCAAATATCAGTTCTTTCAAACTTCCCTGCTCGAAAGGATTATCACAAGGTCTTACTTGCCTGCAGCTAAATCCTACATTGTGTTTGTCTGCTGTCTACATGTGGCCGTCTGCGGCCCAGAACGCCAGCGTCACTGTATCTCCTGGTGACGACTCACGACAAGCTTATCACCGGGTTGTGCTCCTGTCCTTGAACACAGATGGCACATCCGATTTCCCCACTCTATATCTTCATCTATCGGGCCCTGGGGTTTGATGGAGTGAGGGAGGGAGCGAGTGAGGGAGGCTCTGTCGGTCGGTCGAATCTGTAGCTCAGTTTGCATGACTGTGTGCAGTGACATAATGCAGGGTGGCTTGGCTGTGTTGAGCTAGTACAGCGTAGGCTGCAAAGTGGGCGCCGTTGTATCGACTAAGACCAAGGCATATGCTGTTGGGAATGACAGTGACTGCAATCGACCATCAAGGCACACTGGAATTGCTGCCAGAGTTCAAATATGTCCACTTTGTGCCATCTGTCGTGGTGGTAATGATCAACTAGTCATCGACAATGAGTCAGGTGGCTGAGCGGTTGGGGAATCGGGCTAGTAATCAGAAGGTTGCCGGATTGATTCCCGGCCGTGACAAATGACGCCGTGTCCTAGGGCAAGGCACGTCACCCTACTTCCCTCGGGGGAATGTCCCTGTACTTACTGTGAGTCGCTCTGGATAAGATTTAATGAATTACAATTAAATTATTACATTAATAATGTGAAACAGGGTGTATTTTTACAACAGTGACAGTTATGTTTAATGGCCTTTCCATTTTATTCTGGCAAATAAGTTTGATTCGACACAGCAACACCTTTTGTCTCGCTGGCGTGCTCTTGCCCCCATCGACCTCCTTGCTCGTCGCCCGCCACGCTGCGTTTGCATCTGTCATCTAAACACACAGCCCGTCTCAGTCCCACTAGCGTGTGAGAAGTCGACGCTTCGAAACAATCCATTCCTCACAGTGGTGGACTCTGAGATGTCTGGAACGTTCTGTGGGGGTTCAACATTCACACATACAGCCATACTCCAGCAGCGTTTCATTTTCGACCCCTGGGTGTCCCTGGGGCCCTGGGAGGGTGGAGCTGGCACCGGCAGGAAGAGGAGAAGAGAGAAGCAGGTGGGCGATAAGGAGGACTTCCACAAGAGGTAGGGCCATCAGTAAATCAGTCATTTAAAAAACAAATAACATGAAACAAGTGCCAATAGCCCTGTCAGCACGCCCAGGCATCATGAAGACATTTTATATACTGTCCCCGTATAGCTTTCACCTCGGCCATAAATAAAAGATACCAGTCGGCATTAAATGTGAGAGGTATGTGGCAGAGTCATAAAATGTCTGAAGTTATGAATCAAAAATGCACGGGGCATTCATATGAGGAAGTGGGGAGGAAAAAGCAACGGGGGAATGGGAAAGAGGCAGAGAGAGAGAGAGAGAGAGAGAGAGACGGAGAGAAAGAGAGAGACGGAGAGAGAGAGAGAGAGAGAGAGAGAGAGAGAGAGAGAGAGAGAGAGAGAGAGAGAGAAAGAGAAAGAGAGAGAGAGAGAGAGGGGGGGAGAGAGGGGGGAGAGAGGGGGAGAGAAGGGGAGAGATGCGGAGAGATTTGCAATTCCCTGCGGCAGTGCGATGATGAAGCAGGCGACGGCGCAGCATGGCTCCCGGGCGCACCTTCTCCCATCTCTCCGACCGCCTCGCCGGCACTTTCAGATCAAGTGTTTGTCAGACCTTGTTTATGAGGCCTTTTTGCTCGTTTTTATATTTTTTGTTGTTCCTTCTGGCCGAGTCACGGCAGAGCCAGCGACCCGGCGGGAAGCCAACAGCCGCACCGAGAACCGACGAGGAACCGGAAAATGAAGGCGCTCGTAGGAGAAGCGCCCTCTGGGTCAGACGTCAGGGACGGAGCGTTGCATGAGGGAGAGAGGGAGAGAGAGAGTTGAAGAGAGGGAGAGAGGGAGAGAGAGAGTAGTGGAGGGAAGGTGGGCAGAGTAGACGGAACAGAGAGAGAGGGCAGAGGCGGAGATGGGAGATCTAGACAAAGAGAGAGAGGGAGACATAAAAGGGCACAAGAGGAGGACTCTAATGCAAGCGAATGGGCGCAGATAGCGAGCAGAAGGCTATGAAAGAGTTGGTGGTGAAGAAGGGGGTGGTAAGGTGGGGGGGGAGGGCTTAAGGTATTTATTTTTTTGATTGTGTGAATGCTTCCCAATGGGTTTTCTCTCCACCGAATCTTAATCCACTGCATCTCTCTATCCAGGACTGATACCACAGGTACTGGCTGATAGATGAGTAAATGATGCCCTTTACTTTGAACCTGCATCCTTCTCTCACCCTGCTCTCTCTGTGGTATTTTCTCATTTCCCATGATGCCTTCGTGGGTTGGATAAAGTTTCTAGGTGGGGGGGTGTTTTCGAGAGAGAAAAAAAGGCCACAGTGAAACATTCTAAGGAGACATGATTCTAGCCACCTCTACCTGTTTATCCCTCTACCTCTCCCCCCCTCCCTCTACCTGTTTATCCCTCTACCTCTCCCCCCCTCCCTCTACCCCTCCAGCCCGCTATCTCGGCACCCCTCCTTCCATCCCTCCAGCCCTGCATCCCTCAGAGGCAGACAGTGCAGGCTGGAGCAGAGGTCCTGCATGGTTCCGGGGCGAAACGGATTAGTGTCTCGTCTGTGTGTTTTAAAAGCGCCGCGGTATAAATACCTACTTGTCGTCAGGTCCGTAATCCAGCTCTGCCGTTTATGACGGGCACTGTTCTTTGTTACACTCACACACACACACACGCATTCCATGTGAAATCTCACACAAACACTCTCACACACACACACACACACATTGTGTATGCATTCACACGAAACACACACACGTACTTTGTGAAATCTCACACACACAGACAGACACACACACACACGCATACTTTATGAAATGTCAGGCGAGCACACACACAAGGGCCCAGCGGTTCCAAAGAGCTACCAACTTCCCGAGCTAAGAGGCTTTGTCCAGACCCAAAGGATTCATTTATACTCACCCCAGGTATCCATGCTACCTATTTTCCGGGGTATTGTAGCCTAATCCTGCTTGGATTTGAACAATCACAGGCCATGCACCTTGACTGGGGCTTCAGCATCCTATAGTGGAGTTAGATTGCTGGCCTTCTGGAAATAGACTGCCAGCTGAACCTGCCACTAACAAACTTCGTCATGCATTTCATGTCAACATTAGTCCTTGCTGTTTGCGAACATTTCTCGGTTACCCCTTTTTTTCCATCACCTGACCTGCAGATTGCAGTATGAGCAAATCAGGAGCCTAATCTTCCCTTGAGAGAAGCTTGAGTCTAATATAAGTCTCCTTTTGCAAACCAACAATCACTTGAGGTTTGTGAGAGTAAGAGGTTTTTCGAAGGCTGTTGTACAGCCTATGTGTGTGAGCATTTGTTGTCGTGGTTACGGCTGTACCTAGAAGTGTTCCGTGCTTCATTACTCTTGTGTGCTTGTGTGTGTACGCGCGTGTGCGTGCAAACGTGTGTTACTGTAACTGTGTACCTGTGTACACTGCATTGTACTGCTTGTTGGCCCAGTTGGGTTAAGTGAGTGATTGCGAGCTGAGATTGGGGAGAGAGAGAGAGAGAGAGAGAGAGAGAGAGAGAGAGAGAGAGAGAGAGAGAGAGAGAGAGAGAGAGAGAGAGAGAGAGAGAGAGAGAGAGAGAGAGAGAGAGATGGGGGAGAAAGAGAGCGAGACCACTTTGCTTGTTCAGCCCTTTTCCAGTGGGGGCCCCGGCCATTATTGGCTGCTGATTTCCCCATCTCCGGGTAGGGCTGATTGAACCCGGAGGCTCATCAAACACTGTCCACATGCTGCTCTCTCTTGTCTGAGTGGGATTAATCTGCCCTCTCCAGCCCCCATCCTGGGGGCCGCCTGCTCTCCTCACTTCCCCAGACCTCCGAAGCACTCTCCAGACCAGTACACATGCCTGACACACACACACGTGTCCCCTCACACACACCTGGAACACATACCCCTCAACACATCGCTAACACGCAGCCCCAACGCTCACTCCAGGTTGCTAATACGAACCCTCGTATCGTTGCCCTGGAGGCCTGATGAAACAGGTCATAACTCAGTGCTGCTGGAGATCAGATTGCAACCTTGTTTAACAGGGACACTGTTGGCAATTCCAACTGTCGGAGTGTTTGTTGGGCTGTTTTAACAAGGCTGGAACTCAGTAAAGTTGAAACCAGCAAATTGAATTGGGGTAAGGAGGTTTTCATGGGAATTTGGATTTATAGATTTCATCCCATTCCGAAGAAGCACACACAAACACACACACTCAAGCACACACACATACACGTAATAAACATGCACTCACTTGCTCACTCACGCACAGACACACATGCACACACACACAGAAGTCGAACGGGTCTGAGTGTGTCCACAACTCTTTTTGCCTTCCCGTGCAAAACCTGCATTGATTGTAAGCAGGCCCCACTACAATATGAATCTTGATGGAAAACAATTCATATTGTCGAAATCAGAACGTAAACTGCATTTAAAATGAATAACTGCTTGGTGTTGTTATGTTTCCTGAAACATAGCCAAGTGACTTACAGTTCACAATTCACATTTATAGGTAACAGTAAATTTGAACTGCTCCACAAGGTAATTTGCTCTGCTCCGTGTCAACATATAATTCTCATGGACAATTACATAAAACATACAGGTCACGTATCGAACAGCCAACATGAAAACTCTGCGACGATAGAATGATTCAGCAACTGAAATGGTGCAAAGGTCACGATGTTCCAACAGAAAAACATGGACGTGTCGCTAGTGTTAGCGGACCAAGTCATGTTCAGCTTGGGTCCCTGTGTGTGGACTCTGTCGTCAGTAAAGGAGAAGAGAGAGTCAGTCAGACGACCAGGAAACAATACGGCTGAGCCATGAAATGAGAAATTATAGAGGAATTAAAGACGAATCGACGAATACGATTTGGCGTCTGTCCACGCTCGGTGGTTAAACACAACTCTGTCTATATCTTTGTCTAGTCAGAATTGGGGTGTCATCATTCAGACGGGAGGTGCCGGGGGTGGGGGTGGACTTGGGACAAGTCCTACCTACATCCCAACGTTTCCATGTGAACTTTGGAACCATTGTTCTGGACCACTGGTTCCGATTTGGTCACAACAGTATCTCTTTAATTAACACAGAACTGTGTCCACCCCCACCCCCACCCCCCCCACCCCCCCGACCCACCACAATTAAGTCCTTTCCATGGTTGGGAGGAGCTCACTTGATTGTGTAGTTAAAGCGGTATTGTGTGTGTGTTCCACCACAGAACTCACACGCCATGGTCATATTTGTTCAGGGGCAAGGTTAAGAAGTCCGGAAACTGCAACTAAAGAGCCCGATTTGTTCAGCAGATATTGAGCTTTAACAGCTGTATCGCGGGCGCAATGGGAAATTGTTAATTTGCAGTGGAAAATTTAATAAACCCGGCAAACTGAGGGCAGTAATTTAATTGTTATTTCATTCAAATGAAGCGTTCACTGTCCTCTGGGCTTTGCTGATTATCTGAGGGCTCTTTCAATTGAAAACACATTCTGCACTGTGTCTCTTAATGGGCTTTGGCCTGAAAGTTACTGTCTCTTACTTATGATTGTCTGTACAACCAACTAGAAAAACCTCATACACTATTCCAAGAACATACAAATGGGCCATTTTCAAAATGTGTAGCTCAGCCTTCCAAGTAAATGAGACATTTCCTCCATCTAATTTCATGCATAACATCATTGGAGTTGGTAGAGAAATATGGAATATGGAACTGGGGGTAGAATCGAAAGTGATGGTAATGAAGGGAACTGTTGTCTAATGATGTTTCTGTCCTCTGAGTGTCTCTTGTCCCTCCAACACGCTACCCTCCCAAGCTCTCTCTCTCTCTCTCTCTCTCTCTCTCCTCTCTCTCTCTCTCTCTCTCTCTCTCTCTCTCTCTCTCTCTCTCTCTCTCTCTCTCTCTCTCTCTCTCTCCACGGCTCTCCTCCTCTCTCTCTTCTACACATGCCCTCTGTCGCTCTCCCCATCTCTCCCCCTCTCTCTCTTCTACACATGCCCTCTGTCGCTCTCCCCATCTCTCCCCTCTCTCTCTCTTCTACACATGCCCTCTGTCGCTCTCCCCATCTCTCCCCCTCTCTCGCTCCCTCTGCCCCTCTTTCTGTCTCCAGTCTCTGATCTGTTTAATTCTCCAGCTGCTCTCCCTCGATTATCGTCTCCCTGTGTAATTCCATTAAGGGCCCTGTGTTGCCGCCTGGCGCCCATTACTCCTCCTCTGGAGCCCCACCGCTCTGCCTCACCGCTGTGTGGAGGTGACTTAGGCCCGCTTGGGCCCCCCCGATAGCCCCCACCCCCCCCACCCCCGGGTACCTGCCTGAACCAACCACCAATTCCACTCCCTTCCCGCCCCCAACCAGCCCCCAGCTCCCTGACCTTGGCCCTCAAAACAAGTCGAAGAATCGGCGAGAAAGCTGTTTGTGTCTGTGGACAGTTGGAGACTTGGCTGGAGACCACAGTGCACTCAGCATGCCTTTGATAGACAAGCAGAAAAACCGGTTGGCATAAAGTCTATATTTTGGAGTCAAACTGTGTCCGTGTGTCAAAATGAAGAAATTCAATGTTTCACGGTGTGGGGGAGCTTGACCCGCATTCTTGTCTGTCCTGATTTAAAGGTGCTGGAGAGATGGAGGTTGTTCAGGTGCATCCAAACCAGGGGAAGCAGATTGACTTCAACACCGCAAACAAATGTCATGACTCTGAATTCTTTCTCTTCCCTGGTCCGGCCCATAACTGTGTTTTGCCCTGAAGTATAAACCCTACTCCATCATTTGGGCAGTCTTATTCAATTCATGGATGATCGCTGTTAGATCTTCCGGGGAATAAATCAAAATGATCAGTTGGATGAGAAGTCTACACTGCTGACCACGGGGGGAAATAGTCTGTAAGCATTAGAGGAATTTCTCTCTCAAAGAAGAAGAAGAAGAAGTCTGGAGACAGAATCACTTCCAAAACTTTAATAAACTTGCTGTACTGGCTAATACAATAAGCAGTTACCAGCTTGTGTTTGTCTTCCCCTCGCTCTAATGGTTGCCTGTCAGCTCTCAGTATTTCCCCCATATATCTGTGCCAACAACCTTTTCCTTTTTCCTGGCTACAGTAACAGCTCATGAACATATCTCTCTGCAGGGTGATAGGACCTGCCGCTGTCACTTTTGACGCGCGTGAATCCCGCCGTCGCCGCGCTACACTCCCAGCGTGTGCGGAATGTTCCGGGAAAACGTGTCAACAATATTTGCGCTTTTGTTGCCCGCGTGCAACGTTTGGCGGCGTGCCCACGCTATCAGCTCCGGGTCCCAGGTGGGACTGGAGATACCACAAGCTCTGGAAGGGAGCCTGGGAAGAACCGCATTTAAGTTGTGAAAGCCTGCAGCTCCCAGAGGGAGACGCTCAGAGCCAGGCGGTCGGAACGGTCGCGTCTCTGAGTCGCCCCCCTCCCCCCCCCCCCACTCTCACGCCTACGTTTCCCAGAAGCCAGAAGCGCTGAGAGTTCACTGATCGGTGCACGGCGGAGTGAGGCATCATGGGACATGGTGTGTCCCGTGTGGGGGGGGATCTCGGTGGGGGGGGGGGGTGAGGGGGAGGGGGGTGTTACATGTGGCGGACATATCTGTCCGGGACCTGGGGGTGGTGGTGTTGGGGGGTGGGGGGGTAAGGGTGGTGTCGGTGGTAGTAGTGGTGGTGGTTGTGGTAGTCGTGGTGGTGGTGGTGGAGGTGGTTTAGCGGTGGGGCGGGGGGGGGGGGGGGGGGGTGTGAGGTTGGGGCCTGTCCAGGTGTTCCTCCAGGCGTGCTGGTGACTCCTGTCTGGGTTGAGGAGAGGCTGGCTGCTCTGTCGGGACCTTCAGGGAAGTTCTCCGGCTCCCTCCTAATGGAAGCCTCTGGAAAAGTGTCCCCGGTGGATCGCTGAGTAACTCCCCATCTGAAGAGTCGGGCAGCCGGAGCACTCCTTCTCCCAAACATCATTAATCTTACTTTCCCTCTTCTTGTCCTCCTACCTCCTCGCTCTTCCCCAGGTGGTCTCCCCCGGGCTCTCGTTTACCTCTCCGGCGCCCTCTCTCTCTCTCTCTCTCTCTCTCTCTCTCTCTCTCTCTCTCTCTCTCTCTCTCTCTCTCTGTCTCTCTCTCTCTCTTTCTCTCTCTGTCTCTCTCTGTCTCTCTCTGTCTGTCTCTCTCTGTCTCTATCTCTCTCCCTCTGTCCTCTCTTTCCTCCGTTCCTCCCTGCGTGGAGTGGATGAGAGCCCGGAGTTCAGAGAGGTGTAGCTGCAGGAGAGAACATGCTCATGAACACAGGCTGTGATTAGAGAGAGTGGGGGGGGTTTGTTCATGACTCAGCAAAACGCACAGGATCTCATCCAGAGGGCCTCGTTCCTGCTCCTGGCTCCAGCCCCAGCAATGGGGAGGGGAGGTGGAGGTGGAACGGGACTTGAAGGAAAGCCGGAGATCGGGGGAAAGGCCTCCGAAGCGGAGGTGCGTTCCACCGGCACGGTCTGCATGTCTCTCTGGACAAAAGCGCCTCCTAAATGACCTCCATTGAAGCGTAGAAAATGGGCCTTAAAAAGCTCCCCTTCGCGAAAGAAAGATCTGTTTTGGCGCTCCGCTCCCATCGGTCGCGAAGAAGAGCCCGAGCCCTTTCGTGTGAATGGCGGCGACAGATGCAAAAACGCTCCTCAATGTTCCCGGCGAGACGGAGTCCTGCTCTCTCTCACCTCAATGGAGGAGAAGAAAGCAATTATGGATTCGTCTCAAACGTCAAGAATGATTTGGCGACGGCCTGCCTTAACCCTCCCTGCTTTTTGCTTTTTCATTGGAAGCCCATGTCAGAGGATTTCACTCCTCTGTTTCAGGCTGCCAAAGACATTTCTCCGCTCCCCCCGCTCCCAGTGCCAAGACTTAGCCCTCATTGGATTAAGTACACCTAATATAAACCTGTCTGGCTTACTGAATGAGAGATGTTCGCTCTGGGTTTAATGCCGCCGAGCGAGGATGTGTTTGCCCCTGGAGGCTTCCTCTTTCGTGGTGTAAACGCTGCGAGGAAATGTGGATGAGGGGCTCGATGAGACAAACGGCAACGATGACGATCTCGACACGGGGGGGGGGTGGCGGGGGGCGGAGCCGTCCGACTGAGGTAACTGAGGGGCCGAGCGGTGGCGTTGCTGCCAGTCGTCGGTTTGCCGCTCGATGATGTCGGGTGTTTGGGCGCGGGATGGGTTTGGGTTTGTGCGTGAAGGTGAATGAGGTCACCGTTTGGAGGAAGAAGTCAGCGGGGGGGGGGAAAACGTTTGGGAGAAGGGGAGGGATGTTTATGGCAGGATTCTGTCTTCTCCTCCCCTTCCTCCTCCCCCCCTCCCCCCCCCCCCCAATATGGCAGGGAGTAGATGGGTGAGTCTCAGAAGAGGGACAGCGAGCCGGCCAGATGAAAGCCTCGAGAGAGAGGTGAGCACTGGGGGGAGCTTTTCACGGACGCTTTAATATGTGCAAGATGACAAATGTGAAAGTGGAGAAGATAGGGGTTTTAGGTTCTGGGAGAAACATCAAAGTAGAAGGCTTTTTAAATATCACACGGGGAAGGTGGACAAAAGAAACGGAGACAACAGGAAGGCTTTGATGTCTAAAAGGAAGCTTGTGCCCACTCAGTGTAGGCAAAAAGAAGACAACTTTGCAAAGCGTTTTATTGAATTGAGCTTCAAGGGCCCTCCAATGGTCTATAGTATTGTTTAGGGGAAAGCTTCTATTTCCTGTTTGAGGCTAACTGCTTCAATGAAAATTGCACCAACAATGTGATAGAGCTGAAGAGCTTTTTTGTTCTGTAAATGAGTAATGGCTGGATGTGGGAAATGTAAATTGGACAATTTTCCCACCGTTTCAGAGTGGTTTGCCTGTTTTATCACTTGTATTTATTCTCCTTAACCAATTTGTGGCTAATTTGAGTAAAAAATGGAGCAACTGTGGCACCACTTTCAAAAGCCTCCAAAGGATATTGATATTTTACAGTATGTAATCATTTTTGTCAGCGCTGACAATTTAATACTATTGAATGAAAATATATGACAGAATATTAGCTACTTATGAACATCAGAATCATTAAGCCCAGAGCCACAGTCTATCTCAGTGAGATCCATATCTGGTTGACAGACTGAAAACAAGCAATTGTAACTCCCATCCTTCATAGATGGACCAATGGGGCCTCAGGGAAAAAGAGAACACAGTCCAGTCCCTGTGTCGAGGAAAGCACTCTTAAAGATGTGGAGGAGACAGAGGAACGAGAGAGCGAGAGAAAAGGTGGCGAGAGGCTGGAGAGAATGGCTATTTCCCACCCCATTGAGTGCGTGGAGACCAATTTTATGATAATTAGTCCATTTTTCAAAGAGCGCTAGCAGGAGAGAGCAGATGAAGAGACTCGCTGCCTAGGAGGAGCAGCGCAGAGACAGGAAAAGGCCACAAAGACGTCAGAACGTTTAGAATGAAGGCACACTTATCACTGAGTGGTGGGCACCTACTCTCAAGAAAAGATGTACCCTGAAGACACATGTATATACATGTTCATATGTTTATATTTTTTGAGAGAGAGAGAGACAGGGACAGAGATGGTAGGACAGAGAGTAATGGGAGATTAGGGAGAGGCCTGATGGAGAAGGAGGGAGAGAGGGAGAGATAGAGTTGACAACCCACTCAGAGTGACTGAGACTGATCTACACAACCATGCTTGTGTAAATAATCCGTTAATTACAGCGTGACTATCAAGATTATGGAAATGAAAGGGAAGGCTCTTGTTGTGACCTTTGTGAAATGGTACGCAATCAGACTTGAGTAAATAGACTTTCTATTTCAAGTGCCCCCCCTCCTCTCTGAAGTCATCCTTCTTGACTAAATTCCCCCTTAGCAGCTCTCTTTTCTTTGTCGCTCCCCTCACTATTTAGATTTTCTCTAGTTCTCTCGCTTTTGCTTTATTCTTTCTGTCTCTCTCCCTCTCTCTCTCTCTCTCTCTCTCTCTCTCTCTCTCTCTCTCTCTCTCTCTCTCTCTCTCTATGCCTCTCTCGCTCTCCATCTCTCCCTGTCTCTTGCTCTCTCTGTCCCCCTCTCTCTGTCTCTCTCTTTCTCTGTCTCTCTCTCCATCTCTCTCTGTCTCTCTCTGTCCCACTCTCTGTCCCTCTCTCTGTCCCTCTCTCTTTCTCTTTCTCTGTCTCTTTCTCCATCTCTCTCTGTCCCTCTCTCTCCATCTCTCTCTCTCCATCTCTCTGTCCCTTTCTCTCCGTCTCTCTCTCCAACAGGATTCCGTATCCTCCGATCTGACATCCACTCCCTGTGCCCTCCTCCACTTCTTGTTTCCTGGCCCCCCTTCTACATGGAGACCCCTGGGTGTGAGGCGTGACAGGCTTGTGTTGTCATGGTATCCCTATCCTTTTTGTATTACATCTATGTAGTGCAACCTTGAAGGTCTGGGGGGATGTGAATGTGGAATTGTGTCTGGTTAAAAAAACAAATATACACTGTAGCATTCCTTAACATTAGGACTGCCGCACAATCGAAACACAACACCAAAGCGTTAACAACTTCGTCCTTACAAATGGGCTGCCAAGCAATTGCTTTACCAGAACGTACCCGCAGCCCAAAGTGGTGTGATCACGTGTTCTCTTCACGGCGTCACCCTGGAAACCAGGTGGTTGGGTGGGGGTTGGTGACATCATAAAAAGACGTATAGGGCCACTGCTTCTGTCTCAGAAAGCTTGTCCAATAAAGAGTTGGAACCAATGGATCAGCTGCAGCCCAGTTCTGTTACCTCCGCCCAACTGAAACTAAAGGACATATTACATAGCATGCAATACTGAGGATTGGAGACACTTTGTATGCATGGAAGAGGTCAGCAGGTCTTCAGCATGTCAGCCAGACCTTCCCTCCAACCTTTCAAAAGCCCACTCCCTCCCTGTTATGCCTATGTCCGTTAGTATCTGGGTTTTCCTGATGAAAAATTTATTTTGGCTTCATATTTCATCGTTGTTTTTAGAGGTTAATTGATGCACCAATCTGAGCTCTGTTGAAAACCGGGTTTCTTTTTGAAGCGGGCTAACCAGTCACAGATCTGTACTGTGATTATAGCAATTACTGGCTAAGGGGAAGGTCCTAGGGAGGGGAGGAGATTGGAGTTCCTGGAGTTCCCTTGGGTGAAACCCAGCTCCGGGTCGTTGTCACTCAAAACCGCGACACACGACGGTACGAGAGGGTCCATACAGGCTTCATGCTGCACATTCACCCTGAACAATCAAAGAACATTTTAAACATGCTATTGGGTAGATCTAAAAACGCTAGTGCACGCTCTGATGATCATCTAAATTGAGGCTATTTTCCTCCACGTTTTTAGCAGCCAGCAATCCAGGATGGAGAAAATCAACGGGCATGTCGTGAGTAATTGTGTGGAGAGAGTCCACAATCATGTATTTATAGCCAGACTGTGTGTATTGGTTTGTTTTTGGCTGCTCCTTCAGTCGGCAAGTCCAGGCCAGCCTATTTGCTGCCTAGCAACCTCCACCTTATGGGTAGCAAGAATGAGGATCGAAAGAGATTTGAAGAGCGACCAACTAGAACAGAGAGGATTCTGTCATCGTCATCAGTCAGGTTTTCAAATGAGAGAAAAGTGCTGAACATGCTGGAGTTAAGGTCTTTGGTACATTGTATTCCTTTAGCAGACCCTGTTTTTCAAAGATGACTCACAGGTGAGTAAGGGGGGGCCGCACCCACCAGGGAATGTACGCCGCAATCCAGAGGTGGAACCTATGGGAAGTGTAGGCCTAAATATTCACTGTCACACAAATACAACGCAGGATGGAACTGCTCTTCCGTGGGGTCTAAGGGATTCAAACCCACGCAATTGTGTGCACAAGGCACACTGCAAGACCGGCGCCTTACTATACAGTCCTAGGTGGCTTGTCGTTTTTGAAATAACTTCCTGTCGGAAATTGTCATTTAAAGGGGGCTTTGAAAGGTCAGTTTCAACTGCAGTACGTTGGTAGGGTCTACACAATGTTTCAGAAGCTACAACGGATAACTGTGATACAATTTGACAGCACGTTTTTTTTCAGGTTTATTCAGCTTGTAGGTAGCACAGTTTAGAGCGTCATGGCCCTGATTGGATGTCTAATGAGAACAGCTTCACTTAACCTCTGCACGTCTAGTGAGCCTACTACCGCTCCCCACTTTTAATTGCACTGTTTTCCTTTTTTCCAAAGCATTGTTCACTGTGCTCCTGTCATCAACAATCGCCCCTTCGTTCACAGAGAAATCATTAAAAGAAATTGGGGAGAAAATAAGCAGAGACTTCAAACGCTTGGCAAGGCAGCGGGCCTTTCGACAACAATAAGCACAATTAGGACTTCCATTACTACCTAATAATAAGTTAGTGCAGTCGGTTAAGATAGGGCATATATTTGGGGAGTGGCGGAGGGAGGGAAGGAGAAAAGGGAGACATAGAAAGAGAGAGAGAGAGAGAGAGAGAGAGGGGAGAGAGAGAGAGAGAGGGAGAGAGAGAGAGAGAGAGAGAAAGAGAGAGAGAGAGAGGGAGGGAAGCAGAGAGGGGGGGAGAGTCTGTGAGAGTGCATGGACAAGAAGGGGAGGGAGAGCAACAACAAAAAAAACGAAGGATGGATGGAATCTGTGTTGTGAAGACTAGAGACAAGGAGCCCAAGAAAACTCTGGGACTGACGCAAACCGTTGCCACGACAGCCCAGTTACATCACAGAACAACAGAGTAAACCCCCCCCCATCTCCTGACAACCCCTTCTTCAAGTGAGTAGGTTCAGTGTGAAGCTATGCACACGTTTACATGACTGTGTACAGTACACTGGGGCGGGTGTGGAGGTGGGGACGGCTGTGTGCTGTGCTGTACTATGCATGTGTGTGTGTGTGTGTGTGTGTGTGTGTGTATAGGGAGAGGGGGGGTGGGGAGCTGTGCCACTGGGAGTATGGGACCGTAGTTAATCTGCTGAATTTACAAGGCTTTTTTACTGGGTTCAGTGAAGGCAGCCAGCCAGCAAGCAGATAGGTAGACAGACAGACAGGTAGACAGACAGGCCAGCTGGAAGAAAGGCTACAGGCAGGCAGGCAGCCAGACAGTAAAACAGGCAAAAGAGGGAGACAGGCAGACAGACGACAGACAGACAGGTACGCAAGCTTACAGAGAGATGGGCAGGCAGGCAGAAAAAGAGGCAGGCAGGAGAACAAGGCAAAGCAAAGCAAATAACCACTGTGGCTTAACCACAGGGATGAAACCAACGATGGGCACAAACGACTGGAATAATTGGTAGATAGTGAGACATCCGCTTTAGCAGGAGTTTTAGAGCCGCTTGACAGCCGGGAATTACAAGGCTGGGTGACGTAGAGCCAGATCCCACTGTGAAGTGTTTCAGGAGACCAAATCCCTCCACACACACACACGCACGCACACATTCTGTACACTTTACCTGCTTGGCTGGAGGGAGAAGGAATGGGATTCCAGCTGACAAAGAGAGTTGCTGAGTTACTTACTAACAGTCCTGCAGTCTTCCATCCAAACACACACAGGACTGTGCTGTCTGTTGTCTGCCTGTTCACAGAGCATCCTTGCAAAAGAAATCCAGGTCTCTCTCGGCACCGACCCCATATAAATAAAGCAGGAACCAAAAAGAAAAAGTGCATGTTACCCGTCTATCTCCATCGTTCATCCTACTGAAGAACATGTCTGTTCGCCCCGGGGCACGGCTTTCTACACATCCAGAGCTTCACGACGTTTGAGGGTTTCAACCTTGTTCTGTTTCGGAATAACGCTTGGAGGAAAAGTGATGGATGAAGAAATGAGAGAGTGTTCCGGCTGCTCTCCTCCACCTGGGGTCCTCTCTCGCCACTGGCGGAAGCACTCATCTTGACTGACAGAAGGACGAAGGCCCGACGAGCTTCAAATGCCCCGTCAACACCCTGCGCCCGCGGACGCAGGGAGGAGGACAGGCGAGGCAGAGAGAGTCGGACAGAGACAGCCAGGGAAAGACAGAGATCGAGAGAGAGCTGGAGGGAGAGAGAGACCGTGAAAGAGCAAGGGGAGAGTTCACAGGGAAAGAGGGGGGGATCGTAAGAGAGATTGAGAGTGAAAAAGAAAGACAGAGAACGGGACAAAAACAGCCATCATAAAGATTTGAAATGTGGAGAGGCACCGGAATCAAGACGTCTCACTGAGTCAACAACAGGAAGCAGCGGGGCCTTCAATACCCTATGGGTGTGTCTGTCTGCAATCCTCCTCCCTAAAAACCAGCCCGCTCCAACATGACCCATCGTCGCTGTCCTTCGGGGCAAAGTTCGTCACAAACAACCTCGGGTTTCCTCCACAACCTCTACCACGCCGCAACTGCCTCTGCTCTCCTTGTCTCCCGGTCCTGGGGGCTGGCCCGAGGGCACGTCGCTCTGACGCCTTTGTCTTCCCCCCCCATCGACGGCCAGAGACGAGGACGCTTGAGGAGGAGGGGACCTAACCCTAACGCCAGGAGTATGGAGAGTCCGTGAGGACGAGGGGGGGGCCCTAGGAGGAGGAGTATGGAGAGACCGGGGGGACTGCTGCAGAGAGAGATGACTGTGATAACCGGGCTGGAGGCTCCCGTGGAGACAAACTACTGTGAGAGCCCGGCTGGGATGCCCCCTGTTGGGAGAAACCCATTTGTGTGTGTCTTTGTGTGCCTCTGTGTGTGTGTTAAGTCAAGTCTTTTTTTTCATGTGCATCCAGAGGCATCTCTAATGTGCGTGTGTGTGTATTGTATACATTAAACAGAGTGATGCGTTTGTTTTTCTTCTCCCAACACTCATAATGTTTGACAGTGTCTGAAACCATCGCTTTCGCCGTATCATTTTCTATTCCCTTGAAAAGCCTATTCCGATCCCCCAAGTAGGGAAGGGCGACAGCGAAGCTGACTGAACTCAAGGGAGCAGCAGAGGAGGAGAGAAAAAAAGGAGAGAGGAGTAGGCGGCGGAATTGAAATGGCAAAAGCAAAAGAAAGAATTTCCATAATTAAAGAGCTGGGTGCTTTTTGTGTGTGTGTGTGTGTGTGTGTGTGTGTGGGGGGGGGGGGGGGTTAAGCCCATCAGCACTAGGGGTGCCTGGTGGGACCGCGGTGTTTAATAAACACGGACGGCGAGCGCCGTGAAACGGTTTAGGGCGTCAGGCTCAGTGGGCAATAGCGCCTCGCCAGCCTCGGGAGTGTGTCCTCTGAGATAATACTTCACTGGAACTCAAACAGCAGAGCTGCTGGAACAATCACAGAGGGGTAATGGAGAGAGAGAAGGAGGGAGAGGGAGGGAGAGAGAGAGAGAGAGGGGGAGAGAGGGGGAGAGAGAGAGAGAGATAGAGAGAGAGAGAGAGAGAGAGAGAGAGAGAGAGAGAGAGAGAGAGAGAGAGAGAGAGAGAGAGAGAGAGAGAGAGAGCGGAAGGTAGGAAGGAATAAAGGAAGGGAAGGAGGAGGGGGAGAAATACAAATTGAGAGACGGAGGGACGGAGGGAAGGAGAGACCTAGTGGGAAAAAGACAGAAAGAGACATGGAGAGGGAATGAAGAAGGGAGGAAAAGAGAGGAGGGAGGGAGAGGTACAGAGAGACAAGACACAAAATGTGTCATTAAAGGCAAATGCATGTGCCATCCCCTGACACAATGAATAGATGAAACAGAATGAAGAAATGTCGCAATCTGAATTTAGTCACAAAATATGTGACATCCTTCCAGTCATACAGGTGTGAGGCTTCCCTCATGTTAGATGTAGAATACTGTCAGTGCATCTATCCCAATGAAGACCAACACGAAACAATGACAGGGTAAGAGTAGAGGAATGTGCTTTGAACTTAAGAATGGAAAAAGAACACTACAACACTGGATCCACCCTAATTCAAGCAACAAGGGACTTACAAATAACCCAAATTATAAACCCACAAAACCCCCTTGGCCTGTTGGTGTCAAAGGTTATAAACACAGCACATACCACTGCTTTCAACGGATCCAACAATGAGCTGATTTTGAATTAAAATTACTTTACAGTGAGAGGTACTCATTAAAAGTCGACCAAAACTTTAAATGAACCAAAGTGAATGAAGTAATTCCCTGACTTTCAACCTCTAGAAGACTGTAAACTGGGTGGAATATTACAAGAAGGAGACGCAACAGCCCCTAATAGCCCCATACATCACTGCCTGCCATAACCTGACAGACACCAAATGATCGCATAACTTAGCGTAGCATAAATCTTCATTTGAATTGGAGAGACAGAGAGAGACAGAGAGAGAAAGAGAGAGAGAGAGAGAGAGAGAGAGAGAGAGAAAGGAAGGAAGGAAGGGAAGAAGACGTGACAGAGAAAAAGACACACACGGAGGTTCTATATATTCCCACGACGAAGGTCAGCCAAGAAAAGGTAATTCTAGGAAAACGGAAAGACGTATCGCGCAACCTGAGGAACTAACGAGAAGGGGCGCACAGCGACTCACGGCTACAGTCGGACTCATCAGAAAGACAGGTCAGAAGCACATGCTGGAGGCCGCAGCAAGGCTGCCTGCCCCCCCCCCCCCCCCCCGCCCCGACCTCCTCCTAACACATCTCCCGGCTTCCTCCTCACGACTTTTACCCCGAGAGACACGCTCGGTGGAACCATTGCACGGGATGTCATCTTACTGAAACCCCTTTTTTGCCCGTTAGCCACCGTAGCCGTAGGGGAGGGAGAGGAGTGATGAAGCAGAGCTGGTGGTGTTCTCTCGAGATCACCCAAGCGCACCGTCCAGGTCTGGGTTGTGGGGGGTGGGCGTTGAGCACTCTCCGGGGTCAGGAGACCAGCCTGTGGAGTGTGGGTGGTTTGGGGGGGGGGGTCTACACCCTCATCACGTCACACGGTGACTGTGGAGGATCGGGAGGGAGGTTGGTGGTGGTGGAGGAGAGGGCAGACTGGAGGGGGCGGGGCCAAAGGTCACGGTCTGGGCAGGGGGGCAGTGTGGGGGCGGGAGGTATTGGTGATCTAGTGCCTGGGGTTGGGGGAAGGAATGAAGGGGGGAGGGAGGGAGGGCTGCTATGGCGCCGGTGGAAAGGAGTGATGTTTAAAATTCCCGGTGGGAGGAGAGAGATAGAGAGAGAGTGGTATGGAAGGATTGAGAGAGAGAGAGAGAGAGAGAGAGAGAGAGAGAGAGAGAGAGAGAGAGAGAGAGAGAGAGAGAGAGAGGTGAGCCACGCTGTACCTTCTGCTCACCTGTCAGAGTCACCGGCTGCAGTGATTAATGAGAGGGTGAGTGTGAGCATGCTCCAGAGAGGAAGAGACGTGTTTGTCTGTGTCTGTGTGTGTGTGTGTGCCATCAAAGAATATATCGGAGTGTGTGTGTGTCAGCGCTGCTGAAGAATATGTCTATGTGTGTCGTTGAGAATATGTCTGAGTGTGTTGTCATGCAGCCTGGCTCTTAACAGGCTTGATTTACACATACACTTTGCTACACTGGGCTGCCAAAGGACTTGTCTCCAATACTTTATTGATACTTAAACAATCGTTTCCACATGCCTCCTCCATATTTTCGACATCAATGTCGAGACAAGCCCGCTTGCATCCCCCTACTTAATTCTCAAGCCCACAAACCATCTTTCGTTCTCACTCTTTCCCTCTCTCGCTCTCTCTTTCTTTCTCTCTTTCCAGGAACTGCAAAAGGATCCAAAACTCATCTCTCTATATGTTTCTCTTTTCAAGTTCTTTTTTCTCTTTCTTTTTTGTCTCTTTCTTTCAAGTTGGTCAATGCGTGCGTGGGTGTGCATGTGTGTGTGTTTGTGAGAGAGAGACAGAAAGATCTATAACCAATTCAAAGTTGGAACCAAAGCTCAGTGGGAGGATGTGATTGAAAATGACTGTCTGACCGTCTCAGTCCTGATTGGCCCTGGCACTGACAGAGTGGGCCGGACTCCGAGGGTGTGGCCCTTCATTCCCCTCCTTCATCATTTGTCTCCATCTGTCTGTCTCTTCCCTCCTCTACCCTATCCCCTCACCTCTCCCTCCCTCTGTTTCGTCGCCTCGCGTCTCCCCCCCATCCATCCATCCTCCATCCATCTCCTTCCCTCCTCACTCTGCACCTCACCCTGCCCGGTCTCCATCCCGGTTTCGCTTGGAGCACGTTGAGGAGCCAGACACGTGTAATGCCTCACTGGCAAGTGATCTTCTCCAGCTGAGACAGGACTGGGGCGATCCTCCACCAGCAGGCCGCAGATGGAGCCTGGTGCCCGGGTTGCTGATGAGGCTCAGAGCTGTCACCCTCTGGCAGGCTCTGGGAGAGGAGTGACAGCTGCATGGCTTGTGGGTTGCATCCTGACGAGGGGTGGAAAGACAGAGACCTTCTTCACCCCTCTGGTGCCAAAGTACAGACAGAGAGAGAGAGAGAGAGAGAGAGAGAGAGAGAGAGAGAGAGAGAGAGAGAGAGAGAGGGAGGGTGTGAGAGAGAAAGGAACAGAGAGAGTGTGAGAGAGAGAGGGGTGGGGGGCGTAGGAGTAAGTTGGAGAAAGAGAAGATGCCCTTCAGTTCCAGAGCGGAAACTTCTCGAGGAGAGAATTTCACGGGAGGGTTGTTATTCTGTTCGCCCTTCACTTCCTGTTTTGGAAACGGAGGTCATTAGTAACCTCGTTTGATTTCCGCGTTCTCTGCATCTCACTCGCGCGTCCAGGAACAAAGAAACAACGGGACATCTGTGTCCGTTTGTAAACGTGTTTTCCTTTGTCTTGGTGATGAATATGATCAGTCAAATTTCAAGAGTTGGCAAACCGTGGGGGTTTCGTCATACTGCTGGATGTTGTGTGTGGAGTGCGTGGGAGCAGCTCGCATTGATTTCCAGCACCAGATAACCGGTGGGTGTATACCGGTGGTTGGCACCTCTGTTCATCACTGTCTGTACCCGAGGTGGCAGGGAGAGAGCGGAGCATGGATAATGGATCCTTACCTCGCCTGCCCTCTGCCCCTCTGCACGACAGCGAAACGACCCGTCTTCTTTAATGCACCTGTGCGAGTTGTGGGAACCGCCCTCGGTGTCAGCCCTCTGGTCAAGTGGAGCTTTGCCAGTTTGTTTACATCCGGAGGGTTCTTTCTGGAGCTCAAGTAGACTCGTCTTCATGACTGTCATCCGAGTTCTCACCGATGGTGTAAAGAATGCCCGGTTTAGTCACTGAAGGATAGAAGTTCATTCCGTCGTCGCCGTTGTAGCTTCCGACCCATCTTCCGAAGTCAACGCTGTCTGTTATATTGCTAACAGGAATTTAAAATAACAAGGAAAAAACGGGTAAATTCACGAAAATAGTGAAAATAATATTCAATATCCTCAGCTTAAGGCACTGGGCTTGCAACCAAAACAAATACTTCACCCTAACACAGTGAGTCACTCTGAAGTGACTCACACGGTAGAAGCAACGCTTAGCTACGCTAGCGTTCTCTCTCTAGCATGATCTGCAATATGGGTTGCTAGTAGTGATGTGTCGTTCGTGAACGATTCGTTCATTTTGATCGAATCCTTATAAGGACTCGGGAGTAACGAGTCCTCTCAACGAGTGATTCGTTCATTTCCCGACTCGGTCTTTCTACGAGTCTTTGGATCATTTTTCACGTGACCTGCATAGGCTCTGTAGCTAGAGGAAACGAACGATTCGTTCCTTTCCCGACTCGGTCTTTCTACGAGTCTTTGGATCATTTTTCACGTGACCTGTATAGGCTGTAGCAAGAGGAAACGAACGATTCGTTCCTTTCCCGACTCGGTCTTTCTACGAGTCTTTGGATCATTTTTCACGTGACCTGCATAGGCTCTGTAGCCAGAGGAAACGAATGATTAGTTCCTTCCCCGACTCGGTCTTTCTACGAGTCTTTGGATCCTTTTTTCACGTGACCCGCATTGTATTTTTTAGTAGAGGAAACAGTTTCCTTATTCCCTTTCGCGTGGCCGCTGTTTTAGTAAGACGTGAATGAATGATATTCGCTCAAGTCATCATACTGACTGGTTTTGTTATTTTCACTTTACATTTACACTTACAGTTTAGTGCAGTGTAATTGTTTGACGTGATAATTAAATGCTAGTGTGATAATACATGACCAAATCATACAAACTCATGATACATTTTAATGCAGGAATTTATTTTGAAATAGTATTTGCTGGTGCACATGTCATGCACTAACCTACAGTGGACGTATAGGGGCTATACGTCCTTTGCAGTGGACGTATAGCCCCCAACCCCCCCCCCCCCCCCCCCCCCCCCCTGAAATGAACAAATGACTCGAAAAAAGATTCGTTCATTTTACTGAACGAGATTCAAAGAACCGAATCAGTAAAAAGAACCGAACTTCCCATCACTAGTTGCTAGCTCAGTCTCAGTCATGGTACAACAGCTGTTTCAGCCAAGAGCTATTTTTATGATTCTTTGACTCTTGGAAGTTTATTAAAAGTTTCTTTCATTTTTCAAAATCTCAAAACTTCCTAGATACTGTTCATCTTGGGAACATCACTATGGAGAGTTTTCTTTAGCTTTTTGTAGGCACTGTTGTTATTGCAAATTAAACAGGGATACAATGACCTGGAGCTATAATATCATACATTTTTAATCACACGATGTATTCCTTAGTTTAATTCAGTTAATGACATTCTAATATATGAAGTTAGATATGATGGAGGTTCTGGGGCGGAAGACCACACTACAATTAGCCGTTATGACCACACGATCACACCATCAGTTAATCACACCCAAAACATGTTTGTTTTTGTTTCTTCCTGTTCAATGTCACAAGATCAACGTCATTCCCAGAGATGATATCCAAGCCTTGGAGTCATCTTTTGATAGTCAATTTGAATGGTTTATGATCATCCTAATATATTACTGTAACAACCCATTCAAATTCTGATTTCTTTGTTTGTTTAGTATTTTACATTTACATTTAGTCATTTAGCAGACGCTCTTATCCAGAGCGACTTACAGTAAGTACAAGGACATTCTCCCCGAGGCACGTAGGGTGAAGTGCCTTAACCAAGGACACAACGTCATTTCGCACGGACAGGGAATCGAACCGTCAACCTTCTGATTATTCGCCCGATCCCTAACCGCTCAGCGATCTGACCCTGACAGTTTTGACTGCCTTGGTTTGGAGCACTCCTTGTGCTGGATCCAGGTCTGGGCCTGGGTCTGGGCTTAAGTTTCCCAGAGGTTGTCTGGGGGTTTGGGTCTGTGTCTTGAGAGTCCCTGTCTAGACTCCATCTCTGTCATATCCCAGGAGGTTTCTCACCCAACACTCCATAATAACAACCACAGGAGCAAGTGCTTTGTCCGACAGTAAAAAGGCAATAGAGGTGAATCAATTCCTGGCGGTTTTCTCTGTCTGGACAACACTGTGGTGCTGTGACTAGGGCCAGGTAAGAGCTATCAGGACACATTCCCAATCAATAGCATTAGGATTCAGCCAATCCTTCCATGGAGCTGTTTAAAGAAGAGGGGTGAGAGCTCATTTTAGGTGTGTGTTTGTGTGTGTGTGCCTGTGTGTTTGTGCGTGTGTGTTTCTGTGTGTGTGTGTCCTAAACATTTTGAGAGCTCAGCCAAGGCACCATATCCTCCAACCCTCACACATCAAGAGTTTAAGAAGCAATCATGGACTCCGTGGCTCTCTGTATCAGTTAGGGGCTACACCTACCATGTAGGTGTTGCTGTGACTCGACGTGGAGTGAATAGCAGGTCGTTAGGTCTTTAATGTCTAAACCGCTCTGCCCGTTAACTCTATGGCTCAATATAGCCCATGACCTTGAGGAGCTTGACCGCTTAATCACTGAACCGTGTGTGTGTGTGCGTGCGTGCGTGTCAGTAGGAGGAGGAGGGTGGGCCTTATTGGCTGAGTGGACAGTGGTGTATCCTGACACGAAACGAAGGCTGTGACTCTGCGTCAAACCCGCACTGGAATCCGCACGTCTCATTGGGGCCCCACGCGTACACACGATGACGACGAGGACGTCACGATAAACATTCGTGACGATTCACGCGGCGAGGGTGGTAAACAGGGTCACGCGGACGCCCGCTCTTCGGCATGCATTCTCTGCAAATCCGTCGATACTGCGATACGAGGACCTGCTCGCCCCCCCTTCTCCTCCACCCCCCCCCCATCCTCCGCTCTTACCGTGCTCCCAGCTATCCTTTAGTAGATCAATGGCTCCTTTGACTTTGCATGTTTTAGAGGGGGTGTTCACCACTCACCTGGGGAAGCGCTGGGCGGTCCGAGGATGATTAATGCATGTCTCCGTTTACGCTCGTTCAACGGGAGACGAAGAGCCTCTCACGGAAGCGGTGCCAAGTCAGATCGTTTGCCAGGGGGGAGCTGAGGTCGGGGGGAGGGAGGGTAGGAGGGAGGAAGACAGAGAGACAGGGTGTCTGAGAGAGAGAAAGAGAGAGAGAGAGAGAGAGAGAGAGAGAGAGAGAGAGAGAGAGAGAGAGAGAGAGAGAGAGGGAAAGAGAAAGAGAGAGAGGACAAGATGTGGACAAGTGTGAGGAATGAGAGGTAAAACCAGTAACACGGTCTAATGAATCAAATTGTGTCATGTGATAATGCACCCAAACATGTAGCTATCTATTGTTAGTATGTATAATCATGTGACTAACTTGTCATTGTAATGTGACAGAAAATGGCATGACAATGTGGTTCCCTATTGCTCATACAAGGGCACAAAACGTGGGGTAAAACTGGAGTAACTACCTGATTTTGTTTGTTTGAGAAGACCCATAAAAGTCTGCAGTTCAGTGTAACCATTGAGACATTAGTCAGTATTGACAGAGTTTTCATTTGAACATAACAGTTCAAATTGATTCACATTTGGCAGAGAAAAGACGTCAACAGAAAACTATTTTGGAGCACCTTCTGTTTCAATTCCACCGAAAATGCCTTCATCCACACAACATGGCACAAACTAGAAAGTGTTGCAATAAACAAACAAATAGCAGCGCCAAACAAGCATATTGTTAACTCCTCCGCAGGAATGTCACCTCGGTGCACTTTGACCCTTCAAATCATTATGTTAAGAACGAGTAAATACACGACAGAGACGGAGTAAATGATCAAATCTCGCCTTTTCTTTTTTTCTCTTCCACAGCAACCAGATAGACTCAGTGTGCCATCCATTGTTTAGTAGTGTTACTGTAGGCTACCCATGTTGTACAGGTAATCCTACATGAGTTGGAATAGTTATATTAAGCGTAATATCCAGTCATATACAGTAATTATTAGGGGACCCACCAATTACAATCTGTAGCCTGCACCCTTTCATCTGCCCCACCCACGATTTACCAACACAATGTGTTGTATTGTATTACCCAGTAAACATCTGCCAGTAGACACAAAGGCAAAGCTCGTTAACTACAGCATGGCTACACTCGTTTGAAGGAAAAACATGGTTCTCCTTTACTCAGACGTTTCCTGGGGAGAGGTTACGAAAGTAACAAGGTATGATCTGTCCTAACAGCCTGGCAGCTTGTTTGCAAAAAATCTGCGTTGAGTGTTTTACTTCTTGCTTTCTGTTGCATTTCCTCTGCAGTGCCTCAAATGTATTCTTATACGCCGTGTTTTGTTGCAGCAAGGGACTTGCTAGATTTCGCAGAGGGCGGTGTGGCGCTGTACATCAACACGCCCTGATTGCAGCCTTGTAGCGGGAGGGGAATGTACGAAGGAGCGACATCAATTTGCCAAACTAGTGTTCCATCTTAAGGTAAAAGGACAACGCTGTTTTTTCTCTCTTTAAACAGCGCTTTCTCGTTTCTTACAGATGCAGGGCCACAGCGCCTGCCTGATTCCACACACCATCTGCAGCCTATAGCCTGTATGCCACTTGTCCAGCTTGATGACCTGTGAGATGGATGGAGATTTGGAGGAAATGAGGATGAAGTAGACCAGTGTTTACCTCCGTCTAGAACTATTGTATGGACGAAAAAAAGTGACTGTTCAATCAAACAAGTAGGCTCAATCCTTATACAGGAAACTAAACAATGAAAATGGAAGGCCTACTTAATTAATACATGTATTAATTTATATAAGTATTGTTTATAATTTGGTGATAGTTAATTTTAAAATAAGAAGTATAAGTATTTAGTTCTAGACCATTCCAGGACTTGTAAAATGCTCATGTTATACAATAGATGAAAGTCAAGGATATGCAATTCCAGTAATCACTCCAGGAAAGAGAGATCACATTGAGCGTGCTAAATGCATCACTTTCTTTATTTCCTCTCATCTGGCTGATATTTAAAAAAAGATTTACGCAGTCCTTCTCTGGAAATACTGTTTAATTAATGGATTCAGAATTCATGAGGTAATTGCTTTCATTACTTTTATTTTTACCTCTCCCCATTGGGCGCATATCATTATTTCCCCAAACAATCCTTTGCCGGAATCAGCACGTTTTGACGCAGGCCTACTTTTCTCTCTTCCTATCCATCTGTTTATCTTCCTCCACCAGGGTGGCAATCAACCTCATCTGTCCTTACCCATGGTCTCTGTACAGACACAGACACAGTATCTACAAGAATGTTCTGTACTATATCTGTCTGGTGACTGATTAGGTCCGATTATAAATAAAGGAATGAAATATAGATGACATGTATACACGTAGGAAGGATGTTAGCCCATTCAACTAGATTATGCAATTCCATTTGAATTGTTTTGGGGTTGAAGGTTTTATTTTTTCATTTTTTCACAAGGACATTGTACAAGCTGCACAGAATGGCCTTGCCATTGTACTTCAAATGCAATTTAATTCACCGGATAGATTTTTATTTTATACTTTTATACTTATATTTAACTTTTTGGGGAAGTGGGAGGGCGATTTGTATTGCAAATTTCAACGACCTTCTTGACTGAGTGAAGAAAGTTTTGCTGGATTTCTTTGTAACGGAAAGTTGTGCTCATGGCTACGAAAATCAAGAAAGACAATTCACAGAATATGTTTGCAGAATGAAAAAAGCAGGTCATGTTGGTCACAGAAACATATGGACTTTTTCTTTCACAGCATCTCTATCTAAAGATATCTACTGTAGCTCACAGTAGTCCACAACAAATAGTACTTGACAGGGACATGTGCAGTTTGTTTTATAAATGCAAGTGGGAAGTGCAAAAAGTGGGAAACTGGGCAGTAGTTCACTGAAATGAAATTAATGAGTGTCCTTGCAAAAGTTTGCATTGACCTTCGGAAGTCATTTCTCTGGGAACACACTTAAAGAAACAAACAAACACACAAATGCACGCGCATGCACACACACAGGGGCCTTACACACATTCTTTTTGGAAGAACATTCATTTCAGAATCAAAATAACTCTTTCTGCTTGGCTGGCAAGGCCATTGCTCGGCACATCGAGACTAATTCCATGAAAATGAGAAGCTTACAATGTGGTTTGAATCGGACAGCAGGAAAATTGAAGGAAATATGCATATTTTATAGTTTCATTCCTAAGTCTGTAGATGCATGGTGTGTGGGATTGTTAGAGCATCTGAGCCAGCTTTTTGAAATCGTTTGAAAGAAACAGTGAATGACAAACCCCTCCAAGGAATAATTACAAGTGCTTCATACCACCCTGGAAAGGGGGACTTTGTGAAGACAATAACAATGGAAGTATATTAAATCTGCAATAGAAATAAAAGCTGAAAATACACCTTATTAATGAATACAATCCATCTAAGCATTAGCCGCAACATGAAAGCCTGCCTGCATGGCACACCTGTTTACCACCAAACGCACCCCCACCCATAGTGACGTGCATTGGGCAGGAATACACACTGAGCTTTCACACCATATGAACATATGTACCTGACAGCGAAGTAAACATGAATAAAACCAGCCGACACTTAAAACCACAGAAAAACTCACAGAAACACACTCACAGAAACACACATACAGAATCTCCCTGACAACGACATAGACACACACACACACACGGGTCATTCTGTCTTTTAACCTGCCTCCCACCACTTCTTCATCACCGACTCGGACTTTCTGTTTGTCTGTCTGCTTGCCTCTATGTCTGACTGACTGTCTGTTTTTCGCTCTGTCTCTGATTCCCTCTCTGTCTCATTTTGACAACCCGGTCTTTTCCTTGATGTCTGTGAAAATGCACTCAGAACATGTGAAGCACTCGTTTCAAGTAGAAATTTAGATGATGTACCATTGTAGACATTGTTCTAGGGGCACTTTACATATCAATGTGAAAAACATCTTTCCTCAGCACTCCACGCTTAATTGAAAAGCTCTTTTCCTCAAAATGATTTCTGGAGATTTCATGAATTATTGAAATGAAGAAAAAGATTGCTCTGCAATGGCAAATATGTCTGATCTTTGATACTAGTGGAGAATAATCCATCTGGAGTAGCACTGCCCCTGATGTTGTGCTGTATTCTCACTGTCTAGAAATGAGAAAATAGATTAAATTCATTCAGGGTTGATGCCTTGCCACTTTATCACAAATGACCAACCAGCTAACCATATCATTCCAACCAAGCAAATGCCTTTCAGGTCAAAACAAAACATGTCCAGGCCACTTAAGATCTGCGTTATGTTGAACTTCTTGACGGTTATGCTGAAATGAGATACCTGACTCCATGTCTAGTCTTCCATATCAATGAGTGTCCTAAACTGGATATTCCTATCACCTATCTAAAGATGTTGTTTAGTGAAGGCACAGAGATCTAAAGATGTTGTTTAGTGAAGGCACAGAAATCTAGAGATGTTGTTTAGTAAAGGCACAGAGATCTAAAGATGTTGTTTAGTGAAGGCACAGAAATCTAAAGATGTTGTTTAGTGAAGGCACAGAGATCTAAAGATGTTGTTTAGTGAAGGCACAGAGATCTAAAGATGTTGTTTAGTGAAGGCACAGAGATCTAAAGATGGTACATACTCTCCTTGACCTACTATTGGTTGAATACCTGTGACACACACAAAATGTATTTCTGGTATATATATATATATATATATATATATATATATATATATATATATATATTCGTATTTTGGGAAAAGGAACTTACCATTGAATGTGGTAATGATAGCCATACAAAATTGATTTTGATTGTGTTCAATTATTATTATGAATCAGTAGGTATACATTTGGACATGCTGTATGACTTGATAATGTAACAGTGGAGACAATTATTATACTAGGATAATATTGGTGAGAAATTTAACTTGACAGAGTGGAAAGACTCCATATTTCCTAGGAATTGTTTATCTTATATTGGTCTGGTTGTTTATTTGTAATTAGTATTTAAAAACATTTTGACCAATTAGATACCTCGCAGCTTATCCATACCAGTGCACAAACTGTCAGCTACAATTCCTACAGTTAATTGTCTTCATTTGTTGGTGTATACAGTGGGCAAGCCACAACCCTTAATTGGCACCACCTGTTTGTTTGTAATAATGATTTGTTTTAATGTTTTAGAAGGAGGATGATTAATCTTTTAAGGGCTGGCAGTTTTTCAAAGCACAGTCTGTATAACAATGCTTTGTTATTCCATCTATCTTAAAATAAATCTTGTGTACTTTTTTATACTGTGAGCCTAGCTGTTTTTGGAGGGGGATCATTTACATCTAGCAGATGCTTTAATCCAAAGCAACAAACAAATTGGGGATGTACTTGGAGTCTCGCTGTCCTGTATTAGAGAAACATTCATCGACTTGATCTACCTCCAGAGTCTGGGCTGATAACACATGCAAAGACATAAGAGTACTGTACTATCATTCTGCCCGTCAACCTGTGTTTATCCCACGGTGTGGTGAATTTATCCCCCCCTGCCCAAACTCATTCTGAGGTGGTCGGAGGGGAGAGGGGGTTGGGGGATACAGAGGAACTGCATGCTGGGAGCTGAGCAGCTCTGCTGACATGCTGTCAGACTCCAGCTCTCTGCATGGAGAACAGGAACGCGGCGTGAACCCTTTTCTTCTGGTGTCAATTAAAGTGAGCGGCTCTAGCACCTGTGTCTGGGCCAGCAAAATACTTCTACCTGGCAGTCCACTCAGCCTCACTACAGTAGCCTCGTCAGCTTGAACAGCCTCACAAACCGTGCCAGCCTCACTAGCCGTGCCAGCCTCACCAACCGGGCCAGCCTCACCCACCTTTCCTGCCTCGCCTCCGCACTAGCCTCATCAACCTTCCTAGCCTCACCAATCTTACTATAGCCTCGCCCGCCTCCACAGATTTGCTGGCCTCCCTAGTCTGGCACCAGGCAGGCATGACCAGTATCCAGCCAGTCCTTAATGAGGGGCTTTGTGTGGGGGATGAAGGGGGCTGGCGGACACGCACACCTCTATGGCCTGTACACGGCAATTAGGCCCTGCAGAGCCCAGGGATATCAAGGGCTCTGGGCAGCAGCATCTTTTCATCTCTCTCTCTCTGTTTTTCAAAATCCATCTATCTGCCTTTCTTAATCTCTCTCCCTCTCTCTCTCTCTCTCTCTCTCTCTCTCTCTCTCTCTGTCTTTCTCTCTCTCTCTTTCTCTCTCTCTCTCTCTTGCTCTCTTTCTCTCTCTCTCGCTCTCTCTCTCTGGTTCTCTCTCTGGCTCTCTGGCTCTCTATTTCATCTTCACTCTGCCTCTCTGCCCATGATAACTAGAGAGACGTGCAACGTACAGTAGGCTTGTTAGACTCTAACTCAAGCTGTGAGGATAGGGGGGAGGCTGGATGTGTGCTATCCTCGAGGGAGCGGCCGAGTGTGATGTTTTCCCCCAGCGCGCCGCAGTGGAGTCGGTGCAGCAGTGATACCGGAGCGCTTCACGCACAGAAACAACGACGGAGGAAGTCTTCAAGCCCCAGAACATCTGATAGCTTTTCGATAGTGGCGGCGCCTCGTGCAGGCCAACGCTGACGTAGCAGGTTCAGGCCAGCAGCCGAGGTGAAACGATGCCGTTTAGGCAAGCGTTCCGAACGCCTATGTTTCTATTAGACTGATCAAAGAGGTGACGTTCATCTATTATTTGACATCTTCTGCCATTACCACTGGCCAATCAGCAGTAACAGGCGACTGATGATGGCTGGCGTACTGTATGCGGGTAATTGCAGAGGTCTTACGCTGGTGTCATACAGAGCAGTTCTGCAAACCGCCAGCGAGCCAACACAAGCCACTAAAGTTGTGATGTAGAAAGTTAAGCTAATGTTGTTTTTGTGTGTAAATGTTACTAAACAAGAGCGGTGGGTTTCAAAGAGAAACACGAAAATGATGAAAAGAGAGAACGAGGAGCAGGGGAAAAAATTAGATATTTTGTTGTTGTTGTTGTTGTTCAACAGGCTTACCGAGGAGGCTAGGTGATCAGCTTTGAAGTACAACATGTGTAATTGAGAACGAGAACGTTCTGACGAGTTACCGGGGAGTGGGAGGGGTGAAGAGAACGAGCGTCAGTGCGAGGGCGGAGGACCTAGGAGTTGAAGAGAAATGATTGCTCATCAATCACGACTCCCGTTGGGCGAGAGAGGAAGAAAATCTCTTTGGGATTCAAAAGGCCCTGTCTGACAGCTTCCCTTAAACACAGAGTGGGCCGAGTGCGTCTTTTACTGAGTGTCAGTGCGGACTGGAGGGCCATGCTGTCACTGCCCTGGCTCAGGTAGTGACATGGCAACAGACAAGCATGCACTTGGCCCTTCCTCTCTCCTCCTATCTTTACCGGGAAGCAGATGCAAGGAAGCATGTGTGCACACGCACACACACACACACTCACAGACACATACAGACGCATAACAGACACGAACATGCACATACGCACGACACATGCAAAGATGCACACTTGTTAGACACACATCCAACATTTCCACACACAACACATACAAACACACACACACAGCATATACAGACATACACACAACACATGCAGAAGATGCATACATATGGACACCATACACATGACACATACACACAATGCACAAACAAACACGGCACACACACACACACACAAATTCAAACAAACATCCAAATGCTGCCATTTCAAGTCAGGTATTTTGGATTGGAAAGTCAAGTTGCTCGTTTGTTTGCTGAGGTTAAGCATTTTTTTATGAAAACCTGCAAGGTAAACACTGATATACCTGTGTGTGTGTGTGTGTGTGTGTCTTTCACATTTTGTCTCCCTAAACAGTCTGTTACAGACTGTTCCTCTGTCTATTCCCTTCTTTCTCTGCCTGGCCTTGACAGCTTTGTATGAAAACACCAACATGGACATACTCACTGTCTCTCTCCTGCCATCAACCTTGAGTTCCGTGTGTGACTGAAATGAAAGACAAAGCACGCCGAACGAGCCAAGGTGTAGCACAAGCAACCACTTGAAAGCAAAATGTGGACCGGATACAAGACAGCTCAATGGCAACCATCCAGAATGGGGCACGGCACGTGCATGACAAGTGCATCATTTCTACCCAGGAGTGGAGCTAACCGGAGAGCTAACCGTTAGCCTTGCGCGAGTCCATCACGAAGCTACGCTCCTCCACTATCTGACAGGATGTCATTATCTCCTCCAAAGTGACAAAAATACTCCAAAAGCTATTATATGTGACAGAGGCCGAGCACTGGACCAATCTGAAAAGGTAATAGGCATTTATCTGTGTTACTACTGCCAACACACACACACGGCACACACGCACATTCTTTTTATCTTATCATGGAATGTATTTGTTGGGTGCTAACTTTCTCACTGCCTATTACCCGTCATCTATTTGGTGTGTGTGTGTGCATGTTTTCTTTGTTTGTTTGTGTGTGTGATGCAATGTTCTTCATTTGCCATGTGGAGACATGTCAAAGGTCAACCAGGCGACATTTGAGACACGGGGCCCCACATTCTAAGAAAACAGGAGGCCAACATTCAGGGGCCGTTTCAGACATCAATGTTTACGTAACAGCATGAGGGTCCTCTCGGGGTCATTTGGGCTGCATCCCACGCCTCCTAGCAGAGATTGTCGGCCAAACCGAGCTCGCGACTGAACTGTTTGTTTCCAAACTTTTAATTGCGCGTCTGCGTCCTCGGCGTGAAGCCTTCATCACCCGAGATTGGCCCTGACCCCGTGTCAGACGCCCAACGCCGAGTGAGGTCTCTCCCCTCTGCCTTCCAGGAGACACCAGGCTCCATAGGGATGACCCCTGCCTCGCATGCTCGCCCCCTGTGGGCCGCGCTCTCCCCGGCCTCTCCTGGAGACCCCGTGTGGGGGTGTGGACGGACATGCGCGGGCGTGCGGCTGGGCCTGGCGCCCTCTCTCCTGCTCCAGGCTCCTTGACCTCCGGTGATATATCTATGGGAGGAGAAACATCAATGAGCAGTCATCCGGGGGCGCTGGATTTCGTCCAATTACAGCTGGGGATTTGTCTGATGTTTGACCAGAGGTGGCGGTGCGATGAACCCAGCTGGTGGAGAGTGCTTCAGCGTGTGCGCGTGTATGTTGAGTGGGTGTGTGTGTGTGTGTGTGCCTATGTGTGTTTGCATCTAATACAGTATTTGCATGGTATGTAAGTGGACCAGCGGCGGGAAAACGGAGAGAACGAGAAAGACCGGAGAGATTCTCGAGTCAGACCGATAAAGGATGAGGCAACTTTTGAACTCTGCATAGGAATTTGAAAATAAGTATGTTCCAAACAGCATGACAGTTCCAATCAGTCAGGCAGGTTTATTGCACATAATTCAATCATCTCTGAAAATAAGATGCTGGATATCAGCTTTAGGACAGATTTATATTCATTTTCCCCAGCCACTAGTAAAAGTGAAAGAGGCTCCTGAATTTATGTGGAGCTATGCCACAGTAGTCTAGGTGCTTTGTCACCCGACTTCTGCCATGTATGGTGTGTGTGTGTGTGTCTATCTGTCACACGACAGTCCATGTGATGTGTGGTGGTAGTTCTCCAATGTCTGTTCCCTCTGCCAAATATGGGCTCAGCTGCAAGTCTCCCACAGATTGGGGATTTGGGCTGGCTAGGATGTAAATTCATCATCTCCACCACAAGCTAGGCTTCCTAGACCCTGGCCCTGTCAAGGCCAATGTAGCCCATTTACCAGTCCGTTAGACTGGAGATTTGTCAGGTATTCACTAGTGGCATGCTATGTCTGCTAAAACTCCCTCAGGTGTATAGCGCTAGCCATGTAAAGGTGTACAATAGATGACACAGCCACACTGGCACACTGAAAAGACGGAATGAGGAAGACATCAGTAATGACCTTGTTTTAGCCCCATATTATGTCGGAATTGTAGATTGGTCTCAAGGACAGTGTCACATTGTGCACAAGTTGTATTGAGAAGGTTAACTTGTTTGGGTCACAGATTCAGGAGGAACATCCTTAGACTGTGAGGCCTAACAAGTACACAAGACAGTCCTCAGAAACCTCATGTTGCTGGGAATTGATAGGACTCATTTCAATTATTTTCGAGTGGCCAGGATAAATGGTAAATAGACTGCAGTTATATAGAGCTTTTCTTCCTTTGCGGCACTCAAAGCACTTTCAATCGTTTGCTTCTCAGTCACACACCGATGGCATGCCTAGCCTGCCCAATGGGAGCAACTTGGGTTTCGGTGTCTTGCTCGTGGGCACTTCAGCACATGGCTCGGGGGACTCGGGCATCGAACTGCCGACCTTGCGATCGACAGATGACCCTCGCTACCCCCTGAGCCACAGCCGCCCCAAACCACTGCATCGACAGATGACCCTCGCTACCCCCTGAGCCACAGCCGCCCCAAACCACTGCATCGACAGATGACCCTCGCTACCCCCTGAGCCACAGCCGCCCCAAACCACTGCATCGACAGATGACCCTCGCTACCCCCTGAGCCACAGCCGCCCCAAACCACTGCATCGACAGATGACCCTCGCTACCCCCTGAGCCACAGCCGCCCCAAACCACTGCATCGACAGATGACCCTCGCTACCCCCTGAGCCACAGCCGCCCCAAACCACTGCATCGACAGATGACCCTCGCTACCCCCTGAGCCACAGCCGCCCCAAACCACTGCATCGACAGATGACCCTCGCTACCCCCTGAGCCACAGCCGCCCCAAACCACTGCATCGACAGATGACCCTCGCTACCCCCTGAGCCACAGCCGCCCCAAACCACTGCATCGACAGATGACCCTCGCTACCCCCTGAGCCACAGCCGCCCCAAACCACTGCATCGACAGATGACCCTCGCTACCCCCTGAGCCACAGCCGCCCCAAACCACTGCATCGACAGATGACCCTCGCTACCCCCTGAGCCACAGCCGCCCCAAACCACTGCATCGACAGATGACCCTCGCTACCCCCTGAGCCACAGCCGCCCCAAACCACTGCATCGACAGATGACCCTCGCTACCCCCCTGAGCCACAGCCGCCCCAAACCACTGCATCATTGAAGAGGGGTGATTCTGCCATCATTGACAATTAATCGGGAGTGGCTCCCAGCACCAAAGTACAACTCTCCACTTTAGTCTGCCCGGCAACTCAGAGTCTCCATGGTGACCGGTGTGCCCACCAGTGGGGATTAAAGGTGGATGGAACATGGAGCCAAAGGGGATGCAATTCCACCATGAAGGACCAGAGACGCATAAATGGCATTACGTCAGGATGGTTCCTTAATGACAGATTGAGATTTGATCTTAAGACTTGCCATAGTATGGACAGGTGTGTTGATAATCGATCAAGTTACAGCTAAGTGTATTGATGGCAGTGTCTGTTTGAAGGGCAGGGGTTATTTCCCCGTCTCTCTGGGGTAGTGGAGGGTGTGTTGTGAATGTATCAGTCAGTAGGTGATGTCATCCCGATGCAATTCCCCGTTCAGGTGAGGAGTTCTTAACTCACCGTGGTTTATCATGCAGTTCTGTTCAGTTCTAGATTTGCTCTTTCTTCACAGGGCCACACATTTTCATTCCTCTCTCCTCCTTTCTCATTTTTGAATCCTCTCCTCTGCTCTCCTCCTTCCCTCTCTCTCCTGCTCTCTCACGCTCTCCTCTCCTCTGATGGACTCTGTTGGATTTGTCAGCTCCCCATCTCCATCTACCAAACGCCTATGATTAAAGCTCCTTACATAAATTAGATTGTCCCTGGGCTTTTTCATGTCACTTTGGAATCTAGAAATCTCGCTCTCTCCTTACTCCTCACCTCTCTGTCCTTGTCTCTCCTTTCAATACTCTTTCTCTCTCTCTCCCTCTCTCTCGCTCTCTGTCTCTCTCTCTCTCCTCCTCTCTCTCTCTCTCTCTCTCTCTCTCTCTCTCTCTCTCTCTCTCTCTCCATGTCTGTCTGTCTCTTTTCCTGGAAAATGACAGCACAGTGTCATGGCCTTGGGTGGCAGAGCCATCAAAAAATTGCTGAAGCGCTCCTTCAACCTCTCTCTTCTTCTTCTCCTCCTCCTCCTCCTTCCTCCTCCTTCTCTCCAATATTCTCCCTGCCATATGCCCATCACCAGTCTAAGTCTCTCCCCCAATTTCTTCCCATATTGTTGAGATAGAGAGTACTGTATGTGGAGGCTGAATTCACAA